>NC_045973.1:38997791-39060291 GCF_010909765.2 Amblyraja radiata | reverse complement strand
TTGCTGGTGTTGAGGGCCAGGTTATTGTGCTGGCACCATATGGACAGTTGCTCAATCTCTCTTCTATACTCGGACTCATCCCCATCAGTGATACGTCCCACAACAGTGGTGTCGTCAGCGAACTTGATGATGGAGTTCGCACTATGACCGGCTACGCAGTCATGAGTATAGAGTGAGAAAGAATGTCCTGTAGATTCCATTTCTTAAGAAAAGGATATTTTTTTAAATAGCCTAAGTACCCAAATAACAAACTAATCCCATTCACACAAGGATTCACAATATAACATGATTTTTAAATCTCACTGTCATGAATCTATATGCCAGATGGAAAGGAATTTAATGTTTAATTCTCATAAATTAATCCAGAAACATCCACTCAAAATATAATCAAAATTATTGTTTTTCGCACAATACATATTTTGCTCAAACTGTTGTGACTATTTAGTTTTAAAATAATGATCATGGAGAGAGAATAACACAAAATCTAGACAATTTAGACGACTTATGACATGATTGTCCAAAAATAATGAGCATTTTAATCATCTTGCGAATGGGTGTTTCTGATACGCGATCGATTGGAACAATGCATTTGCGGTGAATTTGAACCCCATATCGGCAGGTAACACACTGCCGGTTCGTATGGGGCACAAATAACATTTTCGCAACGTAAAATTAGATTAAAGCCATCCCAGAAGCAAGATTATATGTAAAATAGACGACTTACCCTTTGCTTTGTCCCGTTCTTGCGATCCGTCACGTTGTAGGTGTTGAGGGCGTTAGAAGTCACTTTTTATTTTAATCCAATTATTAAATTATCCAGCGATTAAAAAAAAAAAACGGGAACGGAAGTCCGATCGATTTTTCTTCATCGACTAGTATCCTGAGGAAAACTGCCTCCGACAATTCAATTCAATTCAACTTTAATGTCATTGCACAAATACTGAGTATCGGTACAACGAAATGCAGTTTTGCGTCAGTCCGTAGTAGTGCAATATAGAAATAAAAAAAAAAAAAAGAGGATACAGAACAATAGAAAATGCAGAATAATTAAACAATGGGGACGGAGGGACCGGAGGAATCTATCGGCGGGACTCCGAGTTCAGCAATGCGACGGTATGATTGTAGAAGCTGTTCCTCATCCTACTGGTACGAGACCTGAGGCTCCTGTACCGCCTCCCTGATGGGAGGAGGGCAAACAGTCCATGATTGGGGTGGGAGGGGTCTTTAATGATCTTCCCAGCTCGTTTCAGACACCGTTTTCGGTGGAGGGCATCCATGGCAGGGAGCGGGGCGCCGATGATGTGCTGCGCGGTTTTCACCACCCGTTGTAGTGCCTTCCTATCCGCAACAGTGCAGCTGCTGTACCATACCGTGAAGCAGGCGGTCAGGATGCTCTCGATGGTACACCTGTAGAAGTTGGTCAGGATCTGGGGGGACAGGTGGGCTTTCTTGAGCCTCCTCAGGAAGTAAAGGCGCTGCTGTGCCTTTTTGACCAGCTTGGAGGTGTTGAGGGACCAGGACAAATCCTCCGAGATGTGTACCCCGAGGAATTTGTAGCTGGAGACGCGCTCCACCTCAGTCCCGTTTATGTGGATGGGGGTATGTCTGCCCCCTCTGACCTTCCTGAAGTCGACAATAAGTTCCTTCGTCTTCTTGGAGTTGAGGACGAGGTTATTATTGGCACACCAGGTTGTCAAGTGCTGGACCTCCTCTCGGTAGGCTGACTCATCGTTGTCACTGATCAGTCCTACCACCGTGGTGTCGTAATACAATAATACAAGCAATACAAACCTGGATTTTAATCCCCCCCCCCCCCCTCAAAGGCGCACGGCCAGTGGCAGAACTGCAGCGCCGCTGAAGGTAGGTATTGTAACATCGCTACTTCTGTCCTGCAATATTCTCCAGGGCTCCACCATTTTCAGTGTAAGCCCCCTTCTGGTTTGACATACCAAGGTATATCACCTCACACTTGTCAGAGTTAAATATCATTTGCCATTCCTCAGACCAACTTCCCAAGTGATCTACATCCTGCTGTAAACTTACATATCCATCCTCGCCATCTAGTCTACAATGGATTTTGGTGTCGTCTATAAAGTTAACTACAAATGAACGAATTAATTAAGGGCAGCCACGGTGGCGCAGAGGTAGAGTTGCTGCATTACAGCGCTTGCAGCGCCGGAGACCCGAGTTCGATGCTGACTGCAGGTGCTGTCTGTACGGAGTTTGTACGTTCTTCCCATGAGCGCAATGGTTTTCTCCGAGATCTTCGGTTTCCTCCCACACTCCAAAGACGTACAGGTTAGTCGGTTAATTGGCTTGGTGTATGTGGAAATTGTCCCTAGTGTGTGTGTGTGTAGGATAGTGTTAATGGGTGAGGATCGCTGGTCGCTGCAGACTCCCTAAATGTGTATCTCTAAACTAAAAACGATTTAATATAACTGAATTACAGTCCAAGAGTAACACTGCAATGATTAATGCTGCATTTCTAATCAAGTTCTATGCTGTGTTCTGTGCTGCCAACCATGCGTCTCCCTCAGGCAAAATAGTACCATAACATTAATTTCATGAAAGGGTAGGTAGGGCACTACTCAATTATTAATCACCTGCCAAGAACTGGAAAAATAGCAAGCACTCCCGACCCATTCGTGGGAGATAAATTCAGAACAATTTCCTGCTAAATATGGTGACTCACCCATTGATTGCGAAGAGACCCCCCCCCCCCAACCAACATAACCATAGTTCACACATATTTCAATTTCCAAAACAAAGTACAGCAGATTATGTCAGTCCCTTGTACTGCACACGCACACCTGGATACATTGGTACCATCCTCTTTAACAACTTCCTGCAATCAAAGATAGACACAAAATGCTGGAGTGACTCAGCGGGACAGACAGCATCTCTGGTGAGAAGGAATGAGTGACGTTTCGGGTCGAGACTGAAGAAGAGTCTCGAGCCGAAACGTCACCCAGAGATGCTGCCTGTCTGTCCTGTTGAGTTACTCCAGCATTTTGTGTGTGTGTATTTAGTGTAAACCAGCAACTGCAGATCCTTCCTACACATTCCTGCAATTAATATGTATAATCACTTTAGAAAATATCATGTTAAACGCAGTTACATTAAAAAGATTGCATTCTTCATGGAAATATGTAAATGTGCAGATGAAACAAATTAAAACAGTCTAATTTTGCAAATATTTCTCCATCTTCGTCTCTTCATCTCAGGAAGGCATCACCCTTTAGCACAGCAGTACATTGCCATACTGTTATTCAATAGGTGAATCACAACATAAAGATTCAGAGGCTAATGAGTATCAGTGCAGGCCTTCATTCTGAGATCTGAGAACATAGGTTTGTACAACCTCTTTCAGTATCAATTCATCATCCAACTGATATCTTGACAGTTCACAGTCCCATTCCACATTACCTCAACAATCTTTGCCACATATAAGTTCCAACGCCAACTAAAATGGATTCCTGTTCCTTTTCTCTGACCTCATTTCACCTAAAGAGGCCACACTCTGGAGCAACTATATAGATGCTAATGAATACAATATTCAATTAGTTGCTGTTCCTTTCTTCCCTTAACCGTTTCCTAAAGAGCACTTGGAAACATTACTTTAGCTTCCTACAAAATGTCACAAACAAGTCAGCTCCTCAACCTTGAAGATAGGATTCTCTACACTCTCTTCTATTCTCTTGCTTATCAGGACTGGAGATTCTTGCTCCATGGGCAGCACCATACAAGTGTCATTGTTTTTGTGGGTCGGCTGAATATTTAGTGTTTCTTTGATTGATTGCACTGCATAGAAATCTAAATGGGAATATGTGTGAGGTGCAATTCTAAACTAATTCCAAGATGGCACCCAACCCAAGAGACTATTTGCGTGCTATCCACAGAAACAGATCTGCAAACTCATGTTACAATCGCTCTTAATTCTCTATTCCTACAGCAAAATGTCTTGCTTTACACTGTAAATGGCTCGATTGTAACTATGTTTTGTCTTTCGGCTGACTGCGTAGCACGCAACAAATGCTTTTCACTGTACTTCAGTATACGTGACAATAAACTAAACTAAACTAATTCTTTATGAGCCAGTCATGTGGTTATGTGTAAACAACAGAACGTGATTTACCACATAAAAGCATCTGTTTCAAATTGATTGGGAATTGAAATGTAAATCAACAATCTATTGGATAATTTAGGTCGATCAGATCTTTTCAATCAAGCATTACATTCTCCTACTGTGGCTTACACATGAATATTTAGTTCAAAGATAAATCATCTTCCCCCATGAGTCAGAATTCTAGGTATGTTTGCCTTTGAAAACGTCGTATAGCAGGTAAGCTGCTGAGATGTGTCGGAAGAAATAGATTTATTTATTGAAATCATATTCTATTCGCTCTTCCAGGGAGATGCTAACTGCATTTCGTTGTCTCTGTACTGTACACTGACAATGACAATTAAAGTTGAATCTGAATCTGAATCTGAACTGCAGATGCTGGTTTAAATAGAAGATAGACTCAAAAAGCTGGAGTGACTCAGCGGGTCAGACAGCATCTCTGCAGAAAAGGAATAGGTGACGTTTCGGGTCGAGGCCCTTCTTCAGATATGAAACGATCTTTTTGATTGAGGGAATTTTTTAGGACACACTCGGTTTTGGTCGCGTCAAGACCATTTCAAGAACCTTTTTGTTAAAGATAAGCTTGAAGCATGGTACTAAAGCATTTACTTGCTTTATTTGACCATTTATGTAATAGTTTCATCAGGATTTAGCAAAAATGAATGGTGTGAACATCTAGAGATTAATTTTACAAAAGTTAATACAATTATATACTATATTCCCAGTTGAGTGTTTATTGCAGTTTAGTGCCATGACATGTGAACCAGGCCACCAGCAAATGGGAGTGTCTAAATACCAAGTTACAATCACTGAAAGTTGTTATAGTTTGTCCGTATTGGAAATCTGAGAGATTCAACATCCCATCAAGTAGTTCAGCAATCAATTTACAACATTCTTCGATTACGTTTATCAGTTTATTTTTCCTAAATAATATCCCTTAAGTTTTTAATGACTGCAGTTCCACTGAGAAGAAACCTTGAGGGATGTCAGTACAGCTGTGAAAAAGGGTCTCGACCCGAAACGACCACCATTCCTTTTCTCCACAGAAGCTGCCTGTCCCGCTGAGTAACTCCAGCATTGTGTGTCTGTCATCTGTAAATATCAGATGTTACTTTTGGGTAAAGGGACTGCTCTGATATAATATAACAGTCATATAATTTGCAATGTTTACAACAGTGTTAAAAAGGTGTCTTTCTATGTTTTGGTTAATGATTATATTAAATAGCATGTTTTAATAGGTAGTTTCAATGCCCTTTCATTGAGCTACTAAAATTTGCAACCACTTGAAATACACAGTCGATTAATCACCGTCTAAAGAGGCAGGTTTACTATTGGGCCTGGTTGTTTATCACAACCTAATTCCTGATTTTGAGCATGCTTTTGCCATGCTTTGGTCTCTCCTAAAGTTACCTTTAAATTTTCTACTTAAAATAGCTAAATCAGCACTTTCAAGCTGGGTAATCCCCCTGTCTGTATTTGGCCTTTCAAGGGCTCTCAAACAGGAAGAGATGCAATAATGGGCTGGTAGCGTCTGGTGAACCTTGCCAGTTGGGATGAATGTAAGTGCATTCTTTTAAAGGAAATAATTGTTGTTTATATGGTGTCTTAGTACTATCTTCAGGTACATCCCACACTGCTGAACAATCAATGAGCTATTCTGAAAGGGCAAGCAGTGTTTTTGAGTAGTTAAACTTGGCTGCCTACTTTAAAGACAACATGGTCCAACTACAATGAAAACTAATTTTATGACAAATTTAGCGAAGGGAGGAATATTGATCAGGATATTTGCTGCCTAATAAATAATGGTGGCAAGGTGGCACAGCAGTAGAGTTGCTGCCTTATAGCACTTGCAGTGCCAGAGACCTGGATTCGATCCCGACTATGGGTGCTGTCTGTACGGAGTTTGTACGTTCTCCCCATGTGGCGGCGCTCCTAGTGGCGGCGCGGCTCTGGCTGCAGCGGCTCTCCGGCAGTCCTGTTTGTTTTGTGTTTTTTGTGTTGTTTATTTTCGTTTTGGTTAGTCTAGTTTTGGTTTTTAGTTTCTGTTTTGGGGGGGGGGGGGGTTGAAACGGGGCTTGCTGTCTCTCCCTGCGGGGGAATGTGACTTTTTTGTCGTATTCCCCTTCTCTGCCTCCATCTGCGCTGAGGCCTAATGGCGGAGCTGGCGACCTCGAGGCTCAGGAGGCAGAGCCCGCCAGGACTCGCTCCCGTGAGGACGGCCCGGCTCGGGGCTGGAACAGTGCTTTCGTGAGAGGCTGTGACGCTCCCGTGAGGACGGCCGGCCCGAGGAAGGAACGGTGCTCCCGTCGGAGTGGCCGAGCTCGGGGAGGTACGGCGTTCCCAGCCCGAGGGAGGAGCGGCGCCCATGTTGGGGCGGCCCAGCCCGAGGGAGGAGCGATGCCCAGTCGGGGCGGCCCAGTCCGAGGGAGGAGCGGCGCCCATGTTGGGGCGGCCCAGCCCGAGGGAGGAACGGCGCCCAGTCGGGGCGGCCCAGCCCGAGGGAGGAGCGGCGCCCATGTCGGGGCGGCCCAGCCCGAGGGAGGAGCGGCGCCCAGTCGGGGCGGCCCAGCCCGAGGGAGGAGCGGCGCCCAGTCGGGGCGGCCCAGCCCGAGGGAGGAGCGGCGCCCAGTCGGGGCGGCCCAGCCCGAGGGAGGAGCGGCGCCCAGTCGGGGCGGCCCAGCCCGAGGGAAGAGCGGCGCCCAGTCGGGGCGGCCCAGCCCGAGGGAGGAGCGGCGCCCAGTCGGGGCGGCCCAGCCCGAGGGAGATGCGGCGCCCTGTCGGGGCGGCCCAGCCCGAGGGAGGGGTGGCGCCCAGTCGGGGCGGCCCAGCCCGAGGGAGGAGCGGTGCCCAGTCGGGGCGGCCCAGCCCGAGGGAGGAGCGGCGCCCAGTCGGGGCGGCCTGGCGCAAGGCTGAGACGGTAACGGTACTCACGTGAGGGCGATCCGGCTCGGGGCTGGAACGGTGCTCCGGTGGCTGGGACGGTGTTCTGGCGGTGGTGGCCTGAGTCCGGGGTTCGGCCGCGGGCCAGCGGCTGCATCAGCAGGACTGGTGGGCGGCAGCTTCGACCACCCCGGGCCGCGGTGTTTGAGCCGCGGGACAGATGTAACATCGCCCGGGGGGTATCGCCTCAGCGCAGAGGGAGAAGAGGAGGGAAGAGACTGGAGACCTAAGACTTTTGCCTCCATCACAGTGAGGAGATGTTGGGTGGACTCACTGTGGTGGATGTTAATATGTGTTTATTGTTGTTTTTTATTGTATTGTATGTATGACTGCTTCAATTTCGTTCAGACTTCGGTCTGAATGACAATAAAGGCTATCTAATCTAATCTAATCTAATCTAATGACCGCGTGGGTTTTCTCCGAGATCTTCGGTTTCCTCCCACACTCCAAAGACATCCAGGTTTATAGGTTAATTGGCTTGGTATAAATATAAATTGTCCCTAGTGTGTGTAGGATAGTGTTAATGTGTGCGGATCGTTGGTCGGTGCGAACTTGGTGGGCCAAAGGGCCTGTTTCCGCATTGTATCTCTAAACTAAACGATGGAACAGGCACATGATGTAATGGAATCACACAGCACAAAACTGGCCCTTCAGCCCAACTCATCCATGCAAACCCAACTATTCCATTCCCATTTGCCCACATCAGCTGGCCTATTCATGCTACCGATTCTTATGATCTTTAATTGATGTCATTATCACCACCTAGAGAGATAGATAGAACCTCAGGTTAATACATCATCTGAATTTAGGTATACATTTTAAAAGAAGAAAGATTGCATTTAGCTCCAGTTATTTGTGTCTATCTTCCGTTTATACCAGCATCTGCAGTTGCCAATGTTCACATCTTTGGGTTGTAAACTGTCCAAACGGAATGTGAAGTGCTGGTCATCAAGTTTGTGTGTGGCCTCATTGTGTTAATGGAGGAGGCCAAGGACAGAATGGTGAGGATGGGGATGAGAATGGGTGTTACAATGATTAGTGCGATCCAGCAGGCTTTGTTGGACAAAGCGTAAGCGTCGCCTAGCCTACTCTTGGCCACGCCAAAGTAAAGGACGTTGGGAGCACTGTCGGATGAGGTTTGAAGAGGTGCTCATGAACCTCTTTCTCAACTGGAAGGACTGCTAGGTTCCCTGAATGGAAGTGAGAGGAGGTGTGGGTATGGGTGTTACATCTCCTGCGGTTGCAGACGAATGTACCTGGAGAGAGAATGGATTGGGTGGGAAGAGATGAGTGGGTATACAAATAAAGAATTTCACTGTACCTTGTCACATGTAACAATATAGTATTCCATTCCATTCCCTTCTGTCCACTGTCTCCATCATGTATGGTATGATTGTACTCGCATAATGTGTATTGCATGATGTCCAAGTAGCACATAAAACAAAGTTTTTCACTGTAAATGTGTATGTATGGAATAGGTGGGAGTCCACATGGAGCACAGGGACAGGAGGTGGGGGGGGGGGGGGAGGGGGTAGTTATGGGAAGTCACCTAAATTTGGAGAATTAAATGTTTATTCCATTGGATTGGAAGCTACCTGTGGAATATAGGCTGTTCTTCTGGCAATGGAGGAGGCCCTGGACAGAAAGGTCAGTGTGGAAATGGGAAAGGGTGTTAATATGGTTAATAATCAGGAGATCCAGCGTCCTTGGCAGATCCAGATCCATATCCCTCTATTCCCTACGTTTCCATGTGCTTATCTAAAGCCTCTTTATCGAATCTGCCTCCACCACTACCTCTGGCAATGCGTTCCAGATCCCTACCCACCACACTGTGTAAAAATACTTGCCCTGCACATCTCAAGTAGACTGTCCCCATCTCATCTTATAGCTGTGTCCTCTATTGTTGGGCATTTCCACCCTGGGCCAAAAGCTTGACCATCTACCCTATCTGTGCCTCTCATAATTTTATAAACTTCTATCAGGTCTCCCCTCAACGTCTGACATTCCAGAGAAAACAATCCATGTCTGTTCAACCTCTTCCTGTGTTTGAAACACTCTAATCCAGGCAGCATTCTGGTAAACTTCCTCCGCACCCTCACCAAAGCCTCCACATCCTTCCTGTAATGGGACGACCAGAACTGCACGTAATACTCCAAATGCCGCCTAGCCAACGTCTTATAAAGCTGCATCATGACTTCCTGACTCTTATCCTCAATGCCCCTAGCAATGAAGCCAAGCTTCCCATACACCTTCTTTACCACCCTACCTACTTGTGCTGCCACCTTCAGTGAGCTGTGTGCTCGGACTCCAAGATCCCTCCACACATCAATGCCATTAACTGTATACTCATTCCTTGCACTCAAACACCCAAAGTGCAACACATCACACTTGATCGGGTTAAACTCCATCTGCCATTTCTTCGCCCATTTCTGCAGCTGATCTATATCCCGCTGTATCTTCTGGCAACTTCCTCGCTATCTGCAACTCCTCCAATGTTGGTGTCGCTTGTTGAAAGTACTAACAATTATGTTTGCTGTTAAAGTAAGACTCCAGTTTAGTTTGGTTTAGAGAAACAGCATGGAAATAGTCCCTTTGGCCCATCGAGTCCATGCTGACTATCAATCATCTATTGACACTGGTTCTATGCTATCTCTCTTCCCCTCTCCCTGCACCCTGGGGACAATTGTAGGGCAGCACAGAGGCTCAGCAATAGAGCCGCTGCCTCACAGCACCATAGACTGGGGTTCGATTCTGACTATGGGTGCTCTCTGTGGGGTTTGTATGTTCCCCCTGTGACCGCGTGGGTTTTCTCCGGGTGCTCCGGTTTCCTCCCACATTCGTGCAGGCTTGTAGATTAATTAGCTTCTGTAAATTGCCCCTAGTGTGTAGGATGTGAAAATGGGAGAGCATACAAGTAGTGTATGGGTGATCGATGGTCTGCATCGACTCAGTGGGCCGAAGGGCCTGTTTCCATGGTGTACCTCTAAACTAAACAAAAACATTTACAGCTGCCATTTAACCTACAAACTTGCATGTCTTTGGGATGGTGGTGGAAATGGAAGCACCCGGAGGAAACCCACGTGGTCACGGGGAGAACGTGCAAACTCTTCACAGCAGCACCCGAGATCAGGATCAAACTCGGATCTCGGACGCTGTGAGGCGACACTTCTACCAACTGTGCTATATGCTGCAATTTCACACTAAAGAAGGGTCGCCTATCCGTGTTCTCCAGATATCCTGGCTAAACCACTGTGTTACTCCAGCACTTTGTGTCTATTTTTTAGCTGAAAAAATTCTGTTCATCCAGATACAGAGTGGGCATGACCTTTAGCTTACAACAACTCCAAGAAGAATGCAGGGTGCAGCACCACAGCCTCTGCATCAATGGGGTGAACATGAGGAATATCTTCCTCACATTGAACTGCACACAAACATTGCACTGCATTTTACATTTGCTCCACAGTGGCATGCAAGCAGTGATATTAACCAATGGGTCTACCACAACACCATTCTCAGTAAATTCTGGTATCAAACAAGACTACATGGCTTAAACGGTTGTAAATATATCTTGCCTTGCTGCATCTTGTTCCAGCAGATTTTCCAGAAGACTGTAGCTAAATTTTAGTTTAACTTACAAACACAGCACGGAAATAGGCCCTTCGGACCTCCAAGTCTGTGCCGACCAGTGCTCCCTACACACTAAAGAGGCTGTCCCACTTGGGAGACCTAATTGCTAGTTTAGAAGAGTTTTGGAGAGTTTGAAAAAATGTCATGTTGAAGACCTCCTTCGACTATGTAGAAGACTAGCTTCGATTAGCTACGACTAACTTCGGGAAAATTGGACACCGAATAGTGGAGAGTGAAGATGACCTCCTTCGATCTCCTTCGACCTCCCTTCGACTTTCCTTCGACTATGATGAAGACTATCTATGACTACCTTCGACTACCTTTGATTACCTTCAACTACCCTCGATTACCTACGAATAACATGCTGACCTACTACGACCTACTACGACTAAGCCTACGAGTAAAAAAAGTTTTTAAAATTTCAATTTTTTACTCGCGGGCATTTTTCAACATGTTGAAAAATACGCCACAACCTAGCTGAGGCCTCGGGTACACGGGAACAAAGACCTCCTAGGACCTCGTGTCGACCATGCTGCGAGTATGAGTCGAGGGAAAATTCGCCAGAACTCGCGGATTAAGTCGCCCAAGTGGGACAGCCCCTTAACACTATCTTACACACACTAGGGACAATGTACAATTTTTACCAAGCCAATTAGCCTATAAACATGTACACCTTTGTAGTGTGGGAGGAAATCGGAGCATGCGGAGCAAACCCACGCAGATCACGGGGAGAATGTACAAACTCCGTATAGACAGCACCCGTAGTCAGGATTGAACCCAGGTCTCTGGTACTGTAAGGCAGCAACCCTACCGCTGTGCCACCGTGCCACAGAACTAATCTTCAGAACGAATTGAAATATTTTTAGCCAAATGCTATGCTACTCCAGAAACAATGTTATACAAACATCAGTGAACAAACTGCAGTACACAGCAATGTTTGCATCTGCTCTTGTTTGAAGGCGGAACGCCAAGCCATTATTAACACTTTCATTGAAACACACGGAAGGATGGCCACTCAATAAGTTTGCCACTCCTACATCCCATCAATCCACACCTGCCCCATCTGCGGGCGTCAGCAGCTCCTACATTGGCTTCATTAACCAGAAGGCCAGAATGGAAGTAAGCCATCTCGAAATCCCGAAGAATGGAAGATAAAGGAGATATTGAGATGACAGAGGTTTCAAGAAGTTCAAAGCAAAAATGAGAATTTAAAAAGCAGAGATTTCCCAGTCAGGAGCTGGAGTTGGACCTCTCTCCCCATTTTGCAAGCGAACGACCAATGTGTTTAGTTTAGTTTAGTTTAGGGATACAGAGCGGAAACAGGCCCTTCGGCCCACCGAGTCCGCACCGACCAGCGATCCCCACACACAAACACTTTCCTACACGCACTAGGGCCAATTTTACATTCATACCCAGGAAATTAACCTACAAATCTGTACGTCTTTGGAGTGTGGGAGGAAACCAGAGATCTCGGAGAAAATCCACGGGGAGAATGTACAAATTTCGTACAGGCAAGGACCTGTAGTCAGGATCGAACCCAGGTCTCTGGCATTGTAAGGCAGTAGATCTATTGCTATGCCACCCATTGAGTACAATATGTTCATAAGCCATAGGAGAACAATTAGGTTATTCAGCCCATCAAGTCTATTCCGCCATTCATTCATGGCTGGCCTATCCCTCTCAGCCGCCTCCTCCTGTCTTCCCCCCATAACCTTTGACACCCGTACTAATCAAGAATCTGTCAATCTCTGCCTTAAAAATACACAATAACTTGGCCTCCTCAGCCATCAGTGGTAATGAATTTCACAGATTCACCACCTTCTGACTAAAGAATTTCCTCCTCATCTCCTTTCTAAAGGTAGGTCCTTTTATTCTGCGGCTGTGCCCTCTGGTCCAAGACTCTCCCACAAGTGGAAACATCCTCTCCACACCCACTCTATCTAGGCCTTACATGATTCAATAAGTTTCAATGAGGTCCCCTCATCCTAAACTCCAGCGAGTACAGGCCCAGTGCCGTCAAACGCTCATACATTAACCCAATCATCCCCAGGATCATTCTCATAAACCTCTTCTGGACCCTCTCCAATGCCTGCACAACCCTCCTTAGATATGGGGCTCAAAACTGCTGACAGATTCTGATCACTGATCAATGTCAGGATGCAAGACGTGATGGTTGCACAGTAGTTGACAAGGTGAAGCCGCAGTTAATGTTTCTTCCTTACAGCTCCAAGACCTTGGGTTTGATCCAGGCCTCAGTTACTGTCTGTCTAGTGTGGAATTTGCACATTCAACCCTAAGTGTTTCTTCTGGTTGCCTCAGTTTCTTCACACATCCCAAGTTTGTACTGGTCGGGGCAAAGGAATCAAGGGAAGTTGAGGGTTACATGGAGATAAACGGTTGAAGACTACAGAGGAAAGGGGAGTGGACTGATGGAATTGTTCTGCTAGAAGCTGGCCGGTGGGCTGAATGGCTTCCTTCCATGCTGTAATACATTAGTAAGTAAAACACAGCTCTTATTCTTCAAACACCCTCAGCCCTACACCATTCGATCACAGCGTCACAGAGTCATAGTGTGGAAACAGGCTCTTCGACCCACCTTGCCCACACCGGTCAACATATCTCACTAGTACCACCTGCCCGCATTTGGTCCATATCCCTCCAAACCTGACCTATCCATGTACCTGTCTGACTGTTTCTTAAATGTTGGGATAGTCCCTGCTTCAACTATCTCCTCTGGCAGCTTGTTCCATGCACCAACCACCCTTTGTGTGAAAAAGTTACCCCTCAGATTCCTATTAAATCTTTTCTTCTTCACCTTAAACCTATGTCCTCTGGTCCTCGATTCACCTACTCTGGGTAAAAGACTTTGTGCATCTGCCCGATCTATTCCTCTCATGATTTTATACACATCTATAAGATCGGCCTTCATCCTCCTGCGCTCCAAGGAATAGAGTCCCAGCCTACTCAACCTCTCCCGATAACTCAGACCCCCTAGTCTTGGCAACATCTTTGTAACAGTGTTTACAAGGCCACATCTAAAATAGGCATGATCTGGCATGTGACCCGCATGGTCGAAGGGTTAAACCTTCCCCATAGTCTCTCCAAACTAATCTAAAAACTAAACTTCTGCGCAAGCATCTTAGCTCCAAACATGCCCAAAAACACGTCATAAATCCCACCCATAATATAACGGGCAGTCTAAAATTTAAAGGCACATGCCATCATCAATGACATGCATAACAGGCCAAATGGCCACCACATCACCAACTCCTCTATGCCAGTGAGAATGTGCAGACATTTTCCCCTCTGTTTGGTTCCCTACCTTTGTCTATGAAATAGAGTTAAGTGTGACATTGAGTGTTGTCCAATCTGGTTGGACAATAAGCTTGTTAAGGTTGTGTAAGAAGGAACTGCAGATGCTGGTTTATACCGAAGATAGACACAAAATGCTGGAGTAACTCAGTGGGACAGGCAGCATCTCTGGATAGATGGAATGGGTGATGTTTCGGGCTGAGACCCTTCTTCAGACTCACTGAGGCTCAATATCAGACAGACTCAGCCTGAAGAAGGGCCTCAACCCAAAAACATCACCCATTCCTACTATCCAGAGATGCTGCCTGTCCCGCTGAATTCTTCCAGCATTTTGTTTCTGTCTTCAGCTCATTAAGGTTGAACAGTTAGCAATGTGCGCCTGCTGTGTGTTGTGGATGTGAGTCTTGGAGTCGTTTTAAATGTCTGTGGGCGCAGCAGCGCATATGAATGTTAGGTTTCAGAAATGAGTGCCAGCAATGATAGTCATTGAAGCATTCGGCCCAACCGGTCCACGCCAACCATTCATCGCCCCTCCATATTAATCCCATTTCCCAACACATAGTCCATAGCCTTCTACACCCAAGTATCAACTCATGCACCTTCCAAATCCATTGTAAACATTGTCATTGTTTCTACTCCCACTTTCCTCTCTCAGCTGGTTCCATATAAAGACTGTGTTAAAGACTTGCCCCGCAAATCTCTTCTAAATTTCTCCCCTCTCATCTCAAACATGTTAAGCTTCTTGAGGTATATTCACCAGATAATTAGAGGTGCCTTGTCACAGGAGAAAAATTTACCAGCGTTCGGACGTGTGTCCTTAATGTTGGCAGGTGTATGGCAGAGGAGTGGTGAATTCTGCAGTGACTAAGGACGTTGATATGATGTGAAATTTAGTTTAGTTTAGTTTAGAGATACGGCGCAGAAACAAGCCCTTCCGCCCACTGAGCCTGCACCGAACAGCGATCCCCGCACATTAACACTAACCTACACACATTAGGGACAATTTACACTTATGCCAAGCCAATTTACCTACATCCCTGTACGTCTTTGTGGTGTGGGAAGAAACCGAAGATCTCTGAGAAAACCCGCGCAGGTCACGGGGAGAACGTACAAACTCCATACAGAGAGCAGCTGTAGTCAGGATCGAACCCGAGTCGCTGACGCTGCAAGCGCTGTAAGGCAGCAACTCTACCGCTGCGCCACCATGCCGCCCTTTGAAGATGGATTAATTCAGTAATTGTGAAGAAGAGTCACCCATTCCTTCTCTCTAGAGATGCTGCCTGTCCCACTGAGTTACTCCACAATGTTGTGTAAACCAGCATCTGCAGTTTCGACACATGCAGTAATGGTGTTCTACACTGGCTAACAGGCAAAGCTGGGCCATGAATTTCTAGATGCAGAGGTGTTCAAAGACAAATTCTATTCTCCATTGGATAGAGGGTTTGTTTTAAAATATAAAAGATTATCCTTTCTTCTGTAATTCCATAATATCATTTTTGAAATCAGTTCTTATTAAAATAGTTTCAAAAGTTGGTTGTTATATTTTAGTGTTCCTACCTTTCATCATTTTTGACCCACAATGCGGCTTCGTCCCTTACATATAGTGCAAATATTTCAAAGCTTTAGAATACGTCAACCATCGTAAACTCACTCGCACTCAAGTGACAATCCAGGAGGACTTGTGCATGAATAGGCCAAGCAATAAGGATTAACAGTACAAAACACTGAGCGAGCTGCCAATAAAAATAACATCAAATCTACATCGGCAAGAAAGTGTAATCAGTGCATTGACATAAATACCTAAATCTCACATTGGAGAATCTCAGAATTAGAATCAGAATCAGATTTTATTCACCAAGTATGTTTTGTAACATACGAGGAATTTCACTGGCCAGGTCAGTCATACAATTAAAAGCAACAGACTCAAAAACACATTTTAACATGAACATCCACCACAGTAACTCCTACACATTCTTCACTGTTATGGAAGGCGAAATAAAGTTCAAGTCTCTTGCTTTTGTTCTTCCTCGGTCGCGGGCCTCGAGCCCCCTGTTGATGGGACGGTCATGACTCCCGTAGCCGGCGGCGTTCGTGCCCTCCGCATCGAGGCGTTCAGCTCCCGCATCGGGGTGATGTCAGCTCATCCGCGCCGGGCTATCGAACCTCGCGTCGGGGCTGGACGAATCTTCTGCGGCGTTGGAGCTCCCGACTAGCCTCTCCCGAGACTATGAGCCCTTGATGGAAAGTCCTCAGACTGCGGTGGGAGCGATCCCAGGCAAGGGATTCGCTCCGATGTTAAGTCCGCACCCCGCGGTGAGGCTCACGACAGTCCGAGGCGGCTCCCAGCTCCATCGTTGGTAGGCCGCAGACCCCGGAGAATGTGATCCGAAAAATAAGCACATCTCCGGGAAGGTAGGAGGTTGAAAAAAAAGTTTCCCCTGATCCCCCCCTTTCCCCTCACATAAAACAAACCGAAGTACATTAAAACAAACTCTTAACAAACGCTAAAAATAACAAAAGATGAAAAAACGAACGGCACTTGGTTTAGAATAGAAAAAAATAAATTGCTGGTAAAATCAAATCTGAACAACATATTACAAGATGTTTGTTTTCAGGTTACTTGGATAAACTGTCCACATTGCAGTTCACGACAGATCAAGACTATATCCAAGGCCTGTGTTGCTGTCATCATAATATTTTGTAATCACGCACGTCTTGGTACTTCTGAAGACAGAATCTCTTTATTTGACAGTACACATTGTTACTTAAATAGGCCGGTTATCACAGCTGATGCACCCTATCAAGGTTCTTCCTGACAATGATTGTTTTTGCGATTCATCTCCCAAACCCAACCCTTCCTCATTCATCTGGCATACCAAATCCCCTTTATATTTCTAGGTCAGGCTTCTGCCACTTATGTCATTTCCCTCTGGTGTGCTGACAAGGATTTCACATGGCAAGGGTCAAGCTTCCCTTTATTGGCCTATCCTTCAGCTAATGGTCATCCCAAGAGATACTAATAGGATGTTATCGGCTCCTTCAGATTTGTATGTCGTGGAGTGGCTTCTTCGAGAGGTGGAGACCACTTTGCTATCTTCATCGGGAAACAGAAGCCATTCTTGCTGGGCAATCCCACTGCTGCTCTGTTGACGAGCAAAGAATTATCGCCTGTGTATCCTGGCATTATGACAGCTTCATTTGTTACTGCCTGTCATGCAAAGCCAATTTCTCAATTGCTAATGGGAATGAGAGCAACAGATAGCAAAGGGCTGCAACCTGGCAGAAAAATAGAGTAACTGAAAAATCCCCTAACGTGCTTAACATTTAATTATAATCCAGGCTTCCACTGAAATAAGCATCATCAAAGGTCAAGGAAGCTTCGTTAAAAGGTACAATTAGAAATGGACAGCAATAACATTATATTCTAATTTTAAAATAACTTATTTATAATCTCAATTAAGTTAGCATATCATTTCAGTCAAAAATCCGACAAATATCAGGATTGGTAATAAAAGGATTCACGATGGCAGAGGATAGAGTCATAGAGTCATAGAGTCATAGTGTGATACAGTGTGGAAACAGGCCCTTCAGCCCAACTTGCCCACATGTCCCAGCTACACTAGTACCACCTGCTCGCATTTGGTTCATAACCCTCAAAACCTATCCTATCCATGTACCTGTCTAACTGTTTCTTAAATGTTGTGATGGTCCCAGCCTCAACTACCTCCTCTGGCAGCTTGTTCCATACACCCACCACCCTTTGTGTGAAAAGGTTACCCCTCAGATTCCTACTAGCTCTTTTCCCCTTCACCTTAAACCTATGTCGTCTGCTCCTCGATTCACCTACTCTGGGCAAGAAACTCCGTGCATCTCCCTGATCCACTCCTCTCATGATTTTATACGCCTCTTTAAGATCACCCCTCATCCTCCTCCACTCCAAGGAATAGAGACCCAGCCTACTCAACCGCTGCCTATGTGATGATGATGAATGATGTTGTAAAATAGAACAGCAGAGTGGGATGCACCTCATGTCAGGAACTATCAAGATGAAACATCCCTGTTTCTAACATTATGAGTGTGGGCAATGATTGAAGCAGTTGGCTCAGTGTAAAGAGCTCCTGCAACAATATCCTGATGCTGATATGATTGATCCCCAAAACTAGAAGCACCTTTCTCGCAGCGAGGTTTTACTCTGGTCATCAAGCATGTTCTCCACGATTCCCACTGAATTCAATGTTTATCTGAGATCCTTGATCTCACACTGCTATCTTGATGTTGAGAACAGTCACTGATCCCTTTTCTGGGACTCAGTTTTGCACACTGCGTTCATCGGGGCTGCTTCATGCTTCTGTGCAGAATCTTTTGATTTCACTTTATCAATAACCCACCCTGTCCTCAATTCATTGGAATATCTTTGACAACTCTTTCCCCTTTCGTGATCTATCAACTTACGTCTGCTACAAACCCATCGACTCCCAGTTATCTGGACCTTCTACCCTACCCTATCCCCAACTTTAATTTCTCTGTCTCTGGTGGATCTGTTCCCAAGATGAGGCTCTCCATTCTAGGGCATCCTGGATGTCCTCTTTCGTTAGTAAACATGGCTCCCGCCGACCTCCCCACCCCCTCCCCATTTCCACCATCTTCAACATTATCCCTCCACCAGTAACAGGTTGGTACTGGACCCCAAGAAAGGCAATTTGTGGAGTGCCTCAGAGATGGATTCTTAGAGCAGCTTGTACTGGAGCTTACCAGGGAGAAGGCAATTCTGGATTTAGTGTTGTGTAATGAAGCGGTTCTGATAAGAGAACTCGAGGTAAAGGGACCACTAGTAGGTAGTGACCACAATATGATGTTTTAATCTGCAATTTGAGAGGGAGAAGGTGAAATCAGAAGTGTCAGTATTGCAGTTGAACAAAGGGGACAATGTTGGCATGAGGGAGGAGCTGGCCAAAGTTGACTGGAAATGGACCCTAGCAGGGATGTCGGTGGAACAGCAAAGGCAGGAATTTCTGGGAATAATCCAGAAGATGCAGAATCATTTCATTGCAAAGAGGAGAAAAGATTCAAAGGGGAATAAGAGGCGAACGTGGCTGACAAGGGAAGTCAAGGACAGTATAAAAATAATAGAGAAGACGTATAATATAGCAAAGATGAGCAGGAAGCCAGAGGATTGGGAATCTTTTAAAGAGCAACATAAGGTATTGTAACTAAAAAGCCAATACGGGGAGAAAAGGAGGGAAGAACAAAGGGGGGGGGACTGCTGCAGAGGGTGGGGGGGCGTTTGTAACTGTGTAAGCGCCCTTCATGGGTGACTATTGCATACCTTGGCAAGGTGTGCAAACAAAATTCACTGTGACTTGTCACATATGACAATAAAGTTTTCATTAATTCCGTCATTCAATCATGGCTGATCTATCTCTCCCTCCAAACCCCATTCTCCTGCCTTCTCCCCATAACCTCTGACACCCGCACTAACACCTCTTATTTTGCTTGGGCAGCTAACAACACAATAATATGAATGCTGCCAGCTCTGAACTGTCCTGTTTTTTTCTCACTTCCAGTTTCCCCATCTCCCCCACAATCAGTCTGAAGAAGGGTCTGATCCGAAATGTTGCCTATCCATTTTCTTCAACAATGCAGCCTGACCCGCTGAGTTACTCCAGCATTTTGTTTCAATCTTTGGTATAGAACAGCATCTGCAGTTCCTTTTTATCAGCTGCAGTTCCTTTTTATCAGCTGGAATGTCCTGGATGCACTCACCTCCACATGCGGTAGAATTGAGGTGAGTCCTTCAGACCATTGTGTTTTTGGTTAACTAGCTTAACATCCCTTCAAACATCTACTTCACACTTCTAGAATTCCCCTTACAAACATCAGTCCAGATGTTTTCTCCCCTTGCTTTTCTATCCAAAAAATTCACTTCTTTGACCAAGTTGATATTCAACCCTGCATACTTACTCTGTGGTGATAGACTTGGTGCTTGTTTTATTTATTTGTCATGGCAGTGTAGAAGTTGTCACAATGTGGCCTAATAACTCTGTGTGTTTTGCAACTTAAAAACGTTCTAAAATAACTGGATAGAAAGCAGGATTCTTTGTTTTCTTTTTTGGTCAGCGTTACTTACAGTGCAACAGCTCCTACCCTCTATTTCATTTCTGGTTTTAATTACCTCCTTCTACATGTCGGCAGCATGGTGGCACAGCGGTAAAATTGCTGCATTACAGCGCTTACAGCGCCAGAGATCCGGGTACAATCCCGACCACTGTCTGTACTGAGTTTGTATGTTCTCCCCGTGACCCACGTGGGTTTTGTCCAAGATCTTCAGTTTCCCTCCACAGTCCAAAGACCTACAGGTATGTAGGTTAATTGGCTTGGTATACATGTGAATTGTCCATAGTGTGTGTAGGATAGTGCAGAGATCACTGGTTAGTGCGGACTCAGTGGGCCGAAGGGCTTGATTCCGCGCTGTATCTCTAAACTAAACTAAACTAGACTACATGGTTATTCACCTCTCTGTCTCCACTTCCCAATTCCATTGTTGTTAAGTGCCATGTTTTGGAGTTGAAAAAAAAGCTAATTGCAAAAAAAGCTGAGGAGATTGTTCTACTTTTACTCCATTTTCCAACTAGTAACAGCAGTAATCATACATTTTAGAAAACATGTTAATAGACCAAGGCAGCTTTAAGAATGTCAAGGAAAAATAGACTGATATTCCGAGTTTATTTTTCTTCCGCAGATTTATCAGTATGGGTCATTATTACCAGTTGAAGTACAAGTTTGAGTAGATATCTGGCCTGTGCGGCAATCAGCTCAGATTGATGATCTTACTGGTTGGATGAACAAGTAAATCAGAAAAATGTCTTTATTTTTTTGGAAGATTATTCAATACAATTAAAACCTTTTTTGACCTTGGGCGTTTCTGACAACAGCAGCTTTGGTCAGTTAGACACAAACAAAAACTACAATACTAAATGACCTTTCAGCTTTTCCCATTTGTAAATGGAGCAGTTTCCTTTGAAGTACATTCCTGAGACAGAACCTGGTTACAGGTTTAAAGCAGGTCAAAACTGTGGCATTGATTTAGTACGCCAGTCAGTAGAATGGTTTTTGGTTGCTATTTTGGTCATCCATTAAATTGATTCAACTTGATTTTAGAAGCAAAAACAATTGTAACGTATTCATTTGTAAGCCGTCCTCACTGTGATCATGGCAATCATACGTAAGCACTATTGATCAAGAGTGAAATCCTCCCACAAAAGGAACCAGCTAGCATGAGCAGCCTCTGAGATTGAACTAACAGCAGCCCCTGCTGGTCAAGGTGAGGGATTTTAAATTACTCAAAAGATTAGACGCAAAATGCTGGAGTTACTCAGCGGGACAGGCAGCATCTCTGGATAGAAGGAATGGGTGACGTTTTGAGTCGAGACCCTTCTTCAGACTGAGAGTCAGGGGAAAGGGAGAGTGATAAGGAAGGGTAAGGTGTGAAAAAGAGACATTAATGAGGATTCAGATCAAGGATCTGATAAGAATAGATCATTTTCAGCCAGTGGAATGTGACAACAAAGCAAACCGAGATAAAATGTAATCAGGGGGAGAGTCAGACTGGTCGGAGAACTGCAAAGGGGGAGGGATGGGGAGAGAGGGAAAGCAAGGGCTACTTGAAGTTAGATAAGTCAATGTTCATACCGCTGGGGTATAAACTGCCCAAGTAAAATATGAGGTGGTGTTCCTCCAATTTGCGCTGGGTCTCAATCCGACACTGGAAGAGGGCCTGGACAGAAAAGTCATTGTGGGAATGGAAGGGGGAGTTAAAGTGTTTAGCAACCAGGAGATCAGGTAGGTTTAGGCAGACTGAGCGGAGATGCATAGGAATCTAGCAAATTTTGGTGTTTAGCGAATTACTCAAAATTGCGACTATTATTCAGAAATAGGAGTTGGCCATTCTGCCTAGAGTCGGCTCTGCCATTCAATGAGATCATGGCTGATCGTCTACCTCAACATTATTTTCTTGTCCCGTACCCACATACAAACGTAGACACAAAATGCTGGAGTAACTCAGCGGGACAGGCAGATATATATAAATAGACTGTGAAGTCAAGAATTGTGGTGGCGCAGTGCCGCAATGGTAGGGTTGCTGCCTTACAGCGCCAGAGATCCGGGTTCAATCCTAACCACCGATGGTGTCTGTACAGAAGAGTCTCGAGCCGAAACATCACCCATTCCTTCTCTCCCGAGATGCTGTCTGTTCTGCTGAGTTACTCCAGCATTTTATTTTGTATGTGGTATTGCTGCCCTCTTATGGACATTACAGGTAAGAACTGGATAACTCATCCATTGTGTCCATCAGTAAAAGCTCTATGAGTTTTGGAGACACAAGGAACTGCTGATAATGCTTTACAAAATAGACCACTCAGCAGGTCAGGCAGCATATCTGGAGGACATGGACACCTAATAATTCTGCTCAGAACCTTCTTCAGACTGATTGCACTGGGGACAAAAACTGACCTTGTAACGAGGACAGGACAAAGTCTGGCGAGTGATAGGTGGACACAGGTGAGGGGGGATTTTGATAGGTAGAGGAAGGAATAGAGGTGCATGAGGAGAGGAAGGGAAGAAATGGGTGTGGATCCAGCTTTGACAGCCCCCATTCCCTTCCGCAGAGGAGTACGTCAGGGCTGCCCCATGTCAGGCCAACTGTGTGTACGCCATCTGCATGGAGCCATTCCTTAGTCTGCTTTGGAGGAAGTTGTCGGGCATGGTTCTACCCGAGCCGGACATGGAGGTGGTCCTCTCGGCCTACGTTGATGACGTGCTCCTCATGGTCACCGATCCCGTCGACTTGCAGAGAATGCGTGAGTGCCAACGAGTCTTCTCGGCCGCCTCCTCTGCCAGGATCAACTGGGGGAAATGTTCTGGACTCTTGGTGGGTCCCTGGCACGTGGACTCCCTCCCGGAGGAGATGAGGTCTTTCACATGGAGCGCCACGCACCTCCTCTACCCGAGTCCCGGTGCAGAGACCTGGCTGGCGAACTGGCAGGAGGTGGAGATGAAAGTCGTCACCTGGCTGGGGCGCTGGGCGGGTCTCCTCAGAGTGCTTTCCTACCGGGGCAGGGTGTTGGTCATTAACCAACTCGTGGCCTCCATGCTCTGGTACAGATTGACCACATTGGTCTCATCAGCCACCTTTTCTGGGATCATCCAGAAGAAGTTGGTGGACTTATTCTGGGACAACGGAAAGCACTGGGTCTCTGCAGCGGTCCGGAGTATCCCGATCGAGGAGGGCGGTCAGTCGCTGGTGTGTAACCAAAACTGACCCCAACATTGCACAATCTCACTGCATGAAAAACATTTTCTCTCCCTTTCTCAATGCTAGTTATTACAGGCAGTGTAGATAGAAACAAAGACAGGGTTTCAGTCAAGTCATTGCCAGTGTGGGACTATTTATTTTTCAAAAATACACTTCTCTGTATTAAATTCCATCAACCATTCCTCAGCTCACCTGGCCAATCGATCCAGATCCTGCTGCAATCATTCACAACCATCTTCAAAACCACTAACTTTTATATCATCAGCAAACTTTCTAATCTTGCCCTGTATGTTCTCATCCAAATTATTGCTGTAGATGACAAACAGTAACAAGCCTAGCACCGAACCCTGTGGCACACCACTAGTCACAGGCCTCCAGTCTGAGAAGCAACCTTCTACCATCACCCTCTGCTTCCTTCCATGAAGCCAATTTGCTATCCATTCAGCTACCTCTCCTTGGATCCCACGAGATCTAACTTTCCAGAGCAGCCTACCATGCGGCACCTTGTCAAACGCCTTACTGAAGTCCATGTACACAACATCTACAGCTCTGCCTTCATCAACCTTTTTGGTCACGTCTTCAAAAAAATCAATCTGATTTGTGAGACACGACCTCCCATGTACAAAACCATGCTGACTATCCCTAATCAGCCCTTGCCTAGCCAAATGCCTGTATAACCTATCCCTCAGGATACTCTCCAGTAACTTACCAACTACAGATGTTAAGCTCACCAGCCCATAGTTCCCAGCATTTTCTCTGCAGCCATTCTTGAAATGAGGCACAACATTTGCTCCAATCCTCTGGCGCCTCTGCTGTATTTAAGATCAACTCGTAAATTTAAACCAGGGCTCCCACAATTCCCTCTCTAGTTTCCCGCAATGTCCTCGGATATAACTGATCAGGCTCTGGAGATTTCTCTACCTTCAAACACGACAGTACCTTCAGTACTTCCTCGACGGTAACCCTGACTGCTCTCAAGACACTTCCATTGACTGCTCCAATTTCCTCCATCCGACTATCTTTCTCCTTGGTAAATTCAGAGGAAAAATACTCATTGAGGACCTTGCCCATCTCCTGTGGATAGAGGTGACTGCTTTTATTACTGAGAGGTCCCACCCTCTCTCTAGTTACCCTTTTCCACCATGTATTTATAAAATATTTGGGATTGTCCTTAATGCTACCCACCAGAGCTATCTCCTGGCCCCTTTTTGCCCTTCTGAACTTTTTTAGTTTACTCCCAAAACTCCTCCAGGGATGCACTTGATCCCAGCTGCCTATACCTGTCCCATGCATCCTTCTTAATTTTGTCTCAATTTTCCTCTTCAGCCATGCTTCCTTACGTTTGCCTGCTTTGCCCTTCACTTTAACGGGGACGTACACATCCTGAGCTTTCTTTAGAATACTTTCTAAAACATCCCACTTGGCTGATGTTCCTTTCCCCTCAAATAACCTGCACCAGTCGACTTGAGCGAGACCTTCTCTCATACCCTCAAAGTTGGCCCAGTTGAGCATTTTAACATGTGGACCCTCTCCGTCCCTATCCATAACTATCTTAAACCTAATCGAACTGTGGTCACTGGTCCCAAAAAGCTCCTCCACACACACTTCATTAACTTGCCCATCCCAATTTGCTAATACTAGATCCAGCGTTGCCCTCTCTCTGGATAAGAAAACTTTCCTGAACACATTTGAGGGATTGCACCCCATCAGAACCCTTCACATTATGTTAAAATCCCCACCTACAACAACCTTATTTGACCTGCAGCTGTCTGCAATCTCCCAGCACATTTGCTCTTCTAATTCCCTTTGACTATTTGGGGGTCTGTAGTACACCTCCAACAATGTGATCATCCCTTTCATGTTCCTCAGCTCCACCCATAGAGCCTCACTAGACGAACCTTCCGTAATGTCACCTCTGAACACAGCCGTGACATCCTCCTTAACCAACAATGCACCTCCTCTTTTACCCTCACCCCTGTCTCTCCTGAAGCTCCTGTACCCCAGGACATTGAGCTGCCAGTCCTGCCCCTCCCTTAACCAGGTTTCAGTCATGGCTACAACGTCCCAGTCGCTCGTCCCTATCCACGCCCTGAGCTCATCTGCCTTACCCGTCAGGCCCCTTGCATTAAAATACTTGCAGTTTAAACCAACCCTCCTTCCTCGCTCTCTGACTTTCACCTGCCTATTCTGTCCACTAACCTTTCCCTCACCACCCTCCATACCAACTTCTAGCCTCTCACGTGCCTCTGTCCTGCACGAGATCCCACCCCCCTGCCAATCTGGTTTAAACCCTCCCATGTAGCATGAGCAAACCTTCCCGCTAGGATGTTGGTCCCCTTCCAGTTTAGGTTCAACCATTCCCTTTTATACAGGTCACCCCTGCCCCGGAAGAGATCCCAATGATCCAGAAATCCGAATCCTCGCCATATGCACCAACTCCTCAGCCGCACATTCATATCCTCCTATATCTTCCTATTCTTAACGGCCTGTCCTAGTAAGTGGGATGGGCACCCGCCAACCTTGGCAGAGAGTACTTCACCCACAGGCTGGTGTGCAAGGCCCCATCGGACGCCAAACATCCTTTGCAGCACCTCGCCCAGGACTCACAGCAACTGGGTGCTCAACGCCTGTCATCTCGTCGCCTCTTCTCCCATCACGCAGCGACCCTCTGTGGCTCCGGTTTCAACACACTAGGAGCATGGAGAACGAGCTGGGAACAGACTTCACGACCTCCACAATTCACTGTTGCACCGAACACCACAGCCCCACCCGGCTCGGACCTGCCCCGCAAAGAGTGGGTCGCCCTGATCCGGCTCAGTACAGGGGTCGGCCGGTTCAACGCCAACATGCATCGCAGCAGCCTGCATGTGTGGAGCAGACTAGCAAACAGCGCAGCACGTCATTTTCAACTGCGCTGTCCTCCGCCCCCCTGGTGGGGGGTAGACCTCACGGCCCTCGACAACAGCACGTTTAATTGGCTACAGCGCCTGGAGGGCGTTACATACCTCTGCTGCCTCAAATGCAAGACGAAGACTTACGCGATTTTTTCGGCGACTTGCCGACACCCGTCATAGTCGCAGCAGGTTGCCGGAAATGTTCAACATGTCGTGGGGTGACGCCTGTTTGGTGGTGAGTAGTCACCCAAAGAGTCGTACATTTTTTTGCTCACCGCTGGATTTTCAACATGTTGAAAATTTTTGGCAACCTGCTGCGACTATGACGGGTGCCGGCAAGTCGCCGAAAGATATTGCGTAAGTGGGACAGGCCTTTACCTTCACTAGCAAGAGGTACTGGAAGCAATCCTGAGATCACTACCCTGCAGGTCCTGCTTTTCAGTCTTCTGCCCAATTCCATAAAATCTTGTTGCAGAACCTCCTTCCTCTTTTGACCTATATCATTCGTGCCAACATGCACAACAACCTCCGGCTGCTCCCCCTCACTCTTGAGGATGCCGTGCTGCCGCTCCTAGACGTCCTGGACCCTGGCACCAGGGAGGCAACATACCATCCTGGAGTCTCGCCTGTTGCCGCAGAATCTCCTGTCCATGCCTCTGATGATGGAGTCTCACACCACTATTGCTCTGCCTGACATCACTCTTCCCCATTGAGCCTCAGCACCAGGGTTGGAATCACACTACCACTCAATCTTGTCGTGTCGTCCGCTCCCAAGACGGTGTACCTGTTTTCATTTGACACAGCCGCATGGGTCTCCTGCACTCCATGTTTACTCCCCTATCTCACAGCAACCCACCTTCGCTCTTCCTGTATCCTTGGTGTGACAAACTCACTGTAGGTCTTGTCCAGGAAACTCTCATTTTCGCGGATGGCCCTGAGGTCATCCAACTGCAGCTCCAGTTCCCCAGCACATTCATTTAGGAGCTGCACCTGGACACAATTTCTGCAGGTGTAGCTGTCAGAAGCACCAGCGGTGTCCTTGACTTCCCACATCCTGCAGGAAACTCACTGCACCAACCTACCTGCCATTTCTTCAACGGACAAAAAAATCACAGCTTTCAAATCAAGTGTAGCCTCCTTGCCTCCGTCTCATCGCCAAAGACTGGAGCCAAGAACTCACCAAGCCACTTCACCCCAACAAGGCCACTCCGCCACAGCTGCACTTGTTTTAATCTCTTACCTAATTAACTACTTTAGGGTTGATTAGTAAATTACCTGAACCTGGGTCTTGGCGCTCTTTTTAAACTGCCTTTCCCTGTCACTCACCTTCTTTTTCACAGACTTTCAAGCCAATAGTCTCTTCTCTCTGCTTCTGCTTGCTGCTTCTCCGAGCTCTGCGTAAGGACTGTAGCTGTGTGCTTGAGCTGATTAATTACCTGGCAGTTCCCGGTTGATGAGCAGTGTTGTGCTCCTGCAGGAGCTGGCAGGTATTGTTCATTCCCATGTCTCCCTTGGGAGTTGTTGTGATTTGTGATCTTGAAATTATTTCATTGTTGCCAGAACAATGTGACATGTTCACTCCCACATAATGTGCATTTACCTGCTGTCTCAGTTACGTGACACTTTCCCCACGAGGACAGGTTCTTCAGAATTTTCACTCATGAATATGATGGTACTCAGAGCAATCAGACAAGCGTAATTGTTCTTAAAGACAAATTCACTAGGAATTAATGTGAAGAGAGACTAAGGGGGGTTTCCTGCACAAGATCAGGTCTAAAGGGCGTGTCCCACTGTACGAGGCAATTCAAAAGCTCTTCCGAGTTTAAAAAAAAATCATACTCGTGGTAAGTACGTAGAATGTACATAGCGGCTACGTCCGAGCTCGTGGATGTCTCGTAGCGGCTCGTAACGCTAACGGCAGGTACACGGGAAATGCGGAAACTCGTGAAGTATTTTCAGCACTGTGAAAATTTTCCACGGGAGCCCCGAGTACCTACGAACAGCTATTACCATAATTCTCCGAGTTCGAATCGGGGGAAACTTGGGAGAACTCTTGAATTACCTCGTACAGTGGGACAGGCCCATAAATCACCAAATAGCTAAGCAATACAAGCATCAGATTATACTAAAATAAACTTTAGATTCATGTTATAGAGAAAATAAATATTAATATCGAGGCCACTGATATTTCAAGCAAACTATCTACATTTGTGACGTTCAGGCAATTTAATGCATTAACTAGAAACATACCAGTGAAGCAAATCTCACAAACTAATGCTGTGAATGCCAATCGCAAGCTAATGCTGATTGATGAATACTGGCTGGGATATGAGGGGTATCATCCCCACTGACCTTCACAATGGTCCACATAGATCCATTACCAATGTCTTGGCTTAACACCACATCTGAATGATAGTACCTCCTACAGCTATGCAATCAGATCTCAAATATTGTTATTTAAGATCTTTGGACAGCTGCAGCACAATCTTTAAATTTGCCAAGGACATCACCACTGATGGACAAAGAACAGATTTTGATGAGTCACTGTACAGTAAACAGAGTGAATAATCCCAGATGACTTCTCCATGCACACCCATGGCTTATGGGGTTTGGCGTACTCTTTCAGAAGGTGTACAGTCTGCTTTCAAAAAGCACATTGCAGAATCATCATTCATGGGATGAAAGAAGACTTCTTTCAGAAATCTAGCATCTAAATAGCTATAGGCCTTTGTAGTCGCTGAGACTTCAGTGAAGTTGCTGGCCTGTCACCCTCATCATTACTGGTAAGATGATTTGACAAGTCGACAGTGACTGTGGGAGGCCAGAAGTTTATTCCTGTCGATTCTCCAAGCCACCCATCTTTCAGTTCACTCGTGGGATCGGGAAGAATTTTTTCTCCACATTTCAGGAGTTCTTTGTACTGATCAAAATGACTATGTTTTTCTTCACCTGCAGTTGGCAGAACAATCTTCTTCATGACTACTGCAGCTAAAGATAGAGCTGCAAGTTCAGCTTTTCTTCCCGTTCTTCTCGACCCCCTGTCCGCTAAAAAAATCTTCAAAGCATCGACTTTCCATCTTTGAAAATCTTCAAGTGTCACATTTTCATAATTTGAGTCAGCCATGACCAATAAAAGCTTAAAAAAAGCCAAATAAAATAGGACCCAAAATATACTCACTGTATCTAGAGCCTGGTTCGATTTTTCTTTATGGCAAATGACCTTTGACAAATCCGATGATTCCTTGCGTTTTTCGGATACCGAACTCGCTTATTACCACACTGTAGAAGGGTGAACTCACATGGTTTATTCTATTTACAGTGGTAAGACAGTCCAGGACCACATGGGGGCATTGTCCCTCACCGTCAGAGCACATGTATGATAATGTTGGTGATCTCGGGCTTGTACCAGTAGCTCAGCTCTGGTCTTCGAAGGATGAGGTGTGGCGATCTCAGGCTGCTTCCTGCAGTTAACTATTACCTCAAGAGCGGGCGCTGACAGTACAGCTTTCTGATGCCATTTTCAGAAACTTGCCATCTTTTCTTGTATTTGTTGTTGATACTATGTTAGTCATGAACCCAGTATCATGCTTGTCACCTTTTTTGACGGAATTTGAAATTTGACCCCCTTTGTCAAATTTATGTGTGCAGTAATGTAAAAAAACACATATTGTTTTGGCATAATCATGTACCTGATTTATGATCTATGTTAACATACTAGACATACCACTATACATACCACACACATATACACAACATGTACACAACTGAGGAAAGTAATGAGAGACGAGTTAACTTGATGTTTATGGTATATACCATACATTTTAATTTTGTTTACTTGAAACAAAGTCAATATTAATTTGTAGTTTTGAGATGCAACTCGACATAAGTACTACGCATATGTGTGACTACTTCTAAAAATATACATGTAACTTAATGGCTAATGTACACTGAAACAATGGTTGATAAATGATTAAATGAAATGAAAGAAATTAAGAGTTGTATGAACTTCTGTACATTTACTGATCGAGATGTGCATTGTATTGAACCACGAGGAAATATGCCGAATGTGCTGAGAGTTATATGTTCTTTCACTTGAATATCTGCAAGAATTATGGAGTTGATTGTCCGAGAAGTAATCCCGCCCCCCCCCCCCCCCCCCATAATGCTAACAAGCAACCCTCTATCGTATGTACAACAACCATGACATGCCACCTCCTAAATATTCATCTAGCATGTTTTTAATCAATTATTTGCAATTCCAAAGCACTATGGTTTTCCCCAACATTTTATCTCTACCTGGTACATGAAGAATTATTAAAAACTACACAGCAGATATGTAAAACAAGATCCCGACATGCATGCTGGAATTAATCCAGACACATACACGGTATAACTATTAGTAAATAGTCATTGTGGCTTGGAAAAAAAAAATCTCTTAATATTGTTTATGCAAATTCAACTACACTGGGCCTTCACAAACTAAATGTATAGTTCAGTACTGTCATAGTCAGAAAAAAATCCATCAGTTTGTATACTATGAATTAAACGCAATAACTGAGCACTGTATAGATACATGGTGATAACAAAACTGTTTTGAAAATAAGTGCGATGTAAGAGATGTAAAACTCTGATTTTGTTGAAATGTACATGTTGCAAACTCGGCAAGTTCTGGATTTCAGTTCATATCAAATCTGGTTGAAGATAAAGTTGAACTTCTGATCAAAATGATCTGTAAGTGCAACAACATCTCATTTACACACCAATGGAGGCAGTAAATTACATAATGCTGCGCAGACGGTGAAAATATCATCAATATGCGGAACTAAAGTGATGGGTAAAGTGTTTCCCAGTATGTTAAAATACTTTAGACGACCTATGGCACGTTCAACATGAATGCGGACATTGGCAACCTTCTTGGTTTTGTGTACTTTTTCTGTGGTCATTGGCTGATAACCATCGCTGGGAGGGAGAATCTCTAAATAGGCTTGGCGAAACTTCAAGTCTTCTTGAATGGGAAATTCTCTATCTGCCATTATGCAATCCCCAGGATCAACTAAGTTCAAAAATTCGCTCTTCCTAACAATGTGTGCATCAGATGATCGCCCACCCCAAGCATTTGATAAGAATGTGATCATGCCGTTTGGGGCAATTCCAACCAATAGTTTCACAGTGTTGTGTTTCTTGTGTTCAGACCATGTCAAAGCCTGCAACTGTAGATGCTGTGGTCGTTCAATAAATATCTCTGCACAGTCGAGAATGCATCTCAGTGCTGGCCATTTATTTATTATCTGTTTCGGTTGCGTGGACCTTATCAAATCACGATTTGGCCAGAAAATCAGGGGTTTCAGTTGGATGGCTAGGAATTTAATCCAAGTATAGAATATTTTAGAACATGTACCCACACTAAGTCCAAACAAAGACGCGAGAAACACCATCGACAGCCCAAGGCGCAGCTTCATCAACACAAGTATCATTTCATCCTTTACGCTGAGTTTTGATTTGGGTCCAGTCTTCTTTGGCGTTTGTTTAAAATTTCTTGGTACTATAGTACTGACGACTTTTTTCTTCCCTTCGCAATATCGCATTTTCATTGCTTTAGGCTTCAGGTACTCGCATAGGTTGTCTAAGTCTTCCGTCGAAAAGAGCCCTGTCAATCTTCTCACATTTTTGTCATTGATATTGCTACAAAAACGCTTTTTAATGGAAGCATTCTTCAGTTTTAGTTTCAATTCTTCTACCTTGCCTACCAACATTTCAACTTTGTCAGTCAGTTTGTTTATGTCCTTCTGCTTTTGGATGCATCCCGTGCAATTACAGTTCTCTTGACAGCTGCATTTGTACACATAAGCATGATCTAAAGCAAAAGCTCGTAACCGCTTGTTGTCTGGTCCATCGTCAACATGTTGGTCAACATTGGTTTGCGTTGCTGGTACCGACTTTCTCCTTTTATTAGAAGGTGTTTCATCTCTGCGAGGGAGTGCACGTGGGGACATTGGAAAGTCCAATAACAAATAACCAAGATTCAGCACCGGGTCTGGATTGAGCTCTGTTGGTTCGCCGTCCACAAAGTGCTTAGAGCACACGCGGCTATAGCCGTTTGGGTGAGGCAGCCAATGCGTGCCTTTCTGGTTCTTTCGGTTGACCAGTTTGGCCCAACGCAACCGGGCTGCTCCATCCCTCCTCTCTGTCGGAAATGGGAAGAGTTTGAAGGGAGGTGGGCAGAAACAGTTTCCCGTTGCAACTTTACAGTGGTGGCTGTCACACACATCATACTTCCACTTATACAGGTGATATGTGCTGTTCGAACAGCCCAAAATTGCACAAATTGGCATGGCTTTGCCCTGTAACATATAAAACAAAATGAATAACAAAGTCAATCATATGTTAATTCAAACACGGTCCTGTAAACACAACTTTACTTACACATGTACATGCAGAACTTATTCAGAAGTCAACAAACGTGCATACAGCCTGTGGCCATGGACTAGTATATAAGAGGTGAAAACCCAACAAATACTTTTCATATTATCTATTGATAGTTATAGAAATCATACATTTCATTCGCCTCTCCCCCCCCCACCCCTCCAAAACAAGAGCAATAAAAAATGGTGTTATTCATTGTCAAGATCTTGCTCACTCACCGAAGCGGGCCAGGAAGCGACCAAGGTAAAGACAATAAAACCACCAAAATCATCGTAGTTTTGTACAAATGAACCATAAATACACACAGTTAAATAAGCGTTCGGTATTCCGAAAAACGCAAGGAATCCTGAGATTTGTCAAAGGTCATTCGATATTAAAAAAAAGCGAACAAAGTGCTGGCTGAATAAACTGTGTATAAATTCTTATCTTTATTCATAATTTATGTGTAAAAATATATTTAATCTGATGAACGGGGATGCCAGGTAGCAGGAGAGCAGGGTGTAACAGTGAGAGAGGGGGCAGATGCGAGTGGGACACAGGTGAGAGTGCGCAACAGACCTGTGTCTCATCTGCAGTCAGACTCGAACCTGGGTCCCTAGCGCCGGAAGCGCTACAGAATCGCCACAGTACCGTCACGGGTCCCCCCCCCCCCCTCCCCAGTGTCCCATCCCCGCCCGGGGGGCAGCTGGAGATGTCAGGGGCGACCGTGGAGCAGCAGCCCACTGCCAACGCGGAGAAGAAGCGCTAACTCCAGCCCAACCCCACTGAAATTCCCAAGGTACCGCCAGCCGCACCCCCCGCCCCACCCAGCGTCAACCCCCCCCGGTGAAAGGCAAACACTTGCCATCAACGGGGACACACACAAAACGCTACAGTAACTCAGCTGGACAGGCAGCATCCCCAGAGAAAACGAATGGGTGACGCTTCGGGTCGAGACGTTTCTACAGAGATGTTGCCAGACCCGCCGATTACCGCAGCACGCCGTGTGCATCCCCGCCGATGACTGGTGCTTGGCCACTGCCGGCACCTGGGAGGGGATGGGGACAGCCCAGCAGTAATTCAACAGTGCCCGCAGTGCCGTAGACCTGGGCCCGACCACGACCACGAACCCCACGCAGCAGCATGAAGCATAAAACACTCACCGAAGCATAAAGCAATAAAACAGACAAATCATCATAGGTCTATACAAAGGAACAATAAACACATCTAATTCATAGTTTAAAAGCAGTATTTTCTTACCGAGAAGAATCAAAGCTGGAAAATACGGATAAAAGGGTCTGATAATACACAGCAGATCCGCTCACGACAATGTTTATGGCGAATGACCTATGACCTGGGCATGCGCAGTCGGAATACCGAACTCGATTGTAGTTTTGAAAGCAGTATTTTTTTACTTCTCTCTCACACGATTCCACCTGGTGTCTGAAGGCGGACAAATCTCCTCGGTTTGAAGCGTTTGTAGGCGGCGGGGCGGGGCTGGCTTTACAGAGGCGGGAGCGAGTGTCGGGGAGGGAGGGGTGAGTGAAGCTGCTGCTGCTGTTGTGTGTGTGTGTGTGTGTGAGTGAGTGTGGGCCCCGCCACCAGCGGCCGTCTGTGGACGTCAACGCCTCACGCCTCCCGCCGCTGGGCCTCGGCCTCTGTCGGGTGTTCGGGCCTCTCTCCCCCTCCCTCTCCCGGGCTGTGGCGGAGCTCCCCGCGGTTGGAGTAAGGCGGTGACCGGGATGGAGCCGCTCCACGCCGGCGCCCTGACCCAGGACTGTCTGATCCACATCTTCACCTTCCTGGAGGCCGCGGAGCTGAGCCGGGCGGCGCGGGTTAGTGAGGTGAGTGAAGGCACGGCGGCGGCTGCTGTAGTCACAGAGCACAGTGCCCGCTCCCTGGAGTAACACAGTGCCCGCTCCCTGGAGTAACACAGTGCCCGCTCCCTGGAGTAACACAGTGCCCGCTCCCTGGAGTAACACAGTGCCCGCTCCCTGGAGTAACACAGTGCCCGCTCCCTGGAGTAACACAGTGCCCGCTCCCTGGAGTAACACAGTGCCCGCTCCCTGGAGTAACACAGTGCCCGCTCCCTGGAGTAACACAGTGCCCGCTCCCTGGAGTAACACAGTGCCCGCTCCCTGGAGTAACACAGTGCCCGCTCCCTGGAGTAACAGTGTCCCGCTCCCTGGAGTAACACAGTGCCCGCTCCCTGGAGTACACAGTGCCCGCTCCCTGGAGTAACACAGTGCCCGCTCCCTGGAGTAACACAGTGCCCGCTCCCTGGAGTAACACAGTGCCCGCTCCCTGGAGTAACACAATGCCCGCTCCCTGGAGTAACAGTGCCCGCTCCCTGGAGTAACACAGTGCCCGCTCCCTGGAGTAACAGTGCCCGCTCCCTGGAGTAACACAGTGCCCGCACCCTGGAGTAACACAGTGCCCGCTCCCTGGAGTAACACAATGCCCGCTCCCTGGAGTAACAGTGCCCGCTCCCTGGAGTAACACAGTGCCCGCTCCCTGGAGTAACACAGTGCCCGCTCCCTGGAGTAACACAGTGCCCGCTCCCTGGAGTAACACAGTGCCCGCTCCCTGGAGTAACACAGTGCCCGCTCCCTGGAGTAACACAGTGCCCGCTTCCTGGAGTAACAATGTGCCCGCTCCCTGGAGTAACAGTGCCCGCTCCCTGGAGTAACAGTGCCCGCTCCCTGGAGTAACACAGTGCCCGCTCCCTGGAGAAACACAGTGCCCGCTCCCTGGAGTAACAGTGCCCGCTCCCTGGAGTAACACAGTGCCCGCTCCCTGGAGTAACACAGTGCCCGCTCCCTGGAGTAACACAGTGCCCGCTCCCTGGAGTAACACAGTGCCCGCTTCCTGGAGTAACAATGTGCCCGCTCCCTGGAGTAACAGTGCCCGCTCCCTGGAGTAACAGTACCTGCTCCCTGGAGTAACACAGTGCCCGCTCCCTGGAGTAACACAGTGCCCGCTCCCTGGAGTAACACAGTGCCCGCTTCCTGGAGTAACAATGTGCCCGCTCCCTGGAGTAACAGTGCCCGCTCCCTGGAGTAACAGTGCCCGCTCCTTGGAGTAACACAGTGCCCGCCCCCTGGAGTAACACAGTGCCCGCTCCCTGGAGTAACACAGTGCCCGCTCCCTGGAGTAACAGTGCCCGCTCCCTGGAGTAACACAGTGCCCGCTCCCTGGAGTAACACAGTGCCCGCTCCCTGGAGTAACACAGTGCCCGCTCCCTGGAGTAACACAGTGCCCACTCCCTGGAGTAACACAGTGCCCGCTCCCTGGAGTAACACAGTGCCCGCTCCCTGGAGTAACACAGTGCCCGCTTCCTGGAGTAACAATGTGCCCGCTCCCTGGAGTAACAGTGCCCGCTCCCTGGAGTAACAGTGCCCGCTCCTTGGAGTAACACAGTGCCCGCCCCCTGGAGTAACACAGTGCCCGCTCCCTGGAGTAACACAGTGCCCGCTCCCTGGAGTAACACAGTGCCCGCTCCCTGGAGTAACACAGTGCCCGCTCCCTGGAGTAACACAGTGCCCGCTCCCTGGAGTAACACAATGCCCGCTCCCTGGAGTAACACAATGCCCGCTCCCCGGAGTAACAGTGCCCGCTCCCTGGAGTAACAGTGCCCGCTCCCTGGAGTAACACAGTGCCCGCTCCCTGGAGTAACACAGTGCCCGCTCCCTGGAGTAACACAATGCCCGCTCCCTGGAGTAACAGTGCCCGCTCCCTGGAGTAACACAGTGCCCGCTCCCTGGAGTAACACAGTGCCCGCTCCCTGGAGTAACACAGTGCCCGCTCCCTGGAGTAACACAGTGCCCGCTCCCTGGAGTAACACAGTGCCCGCTCCCTGGAGTAACACAGTGCCCGCTCCCTGGAGTAACACACTGCCCGCTCCCTGGAGTAACACAGTGCCCGCTCCCTGGAGTAACACTGTGCCCGCTCACTGGAGTAACAATGTGCCCGCTCCCTGGAGTAACAATGTGCCCGCTCCCTGGAGTAACACAGTGCCCGCTCCCTGGAGTAACACAGTGCCCGCTCCCTGGAGTAACAATGTGCCCGCTCCCTGGAGTAACACAGTGCCCGCTCCATGTAGTAACACAGTGCCCGCTCCCTGGAGTAACACATTGCCCGTTCCCTGGAGTAACAATGTGCCCGCTCCCTGGAGTAACACAGTGCCCGCTCCCTGGAGTAACACAGTACCCGCTCCCTGGAGTAACACAGTGCCCTCTCCCTGGAGTAACACAGTGCCCGCTCCCTGGAGTAACAATGTGCCCGCTCCCTGGAGTAACACAGTGCCCGCTCCCTGGAGTAACAATGTGCCCGCTCCCTGGAGTAACGCAGTGCCCGCTCCCTGGAGTAACGCAGTGCCCGCTCCCTGGAGTAACGCAGTGCCCGCTCCCTGGAGTAACGCAGTGCCCGCTCCCTGGAGTAACGCAGTGCCCGCTCCCTGGAGTAACAATGTGCCCGCTCCCTGGAGTAACACAGTGCCCGCTCCCTGGAGAAACACAGTGCCCGCTCCCTGGAGTAACAGTGCCCGCTCCCTGGAGTACACAGTGCCCGCTCCCTGGAGTAACACAGTGCCCGCTCCCTGGAGTAACACAGTGCCCGCTCCCTGGAGTAACACATTGCCCGCTTCCTGGAGTAACAATGTGCCCGCTCCCTGGAGTAACAGTGCCCGCTCCCTGGAGTAACAGTGCCCGCTCCTTGGAGTAACACAGTGCCCGCCCCCTGGAGTAACACAGTGCCCGCTCCCTGGAGTAACACAGTGCCCGCTCCCTGGAGTAACACAGTGCCCGCTCCCTGGAGTAACACAGTGCCCGCTCCCTGGAGTAACACAGTGCCCGCTCCCTGGAGTAACACAATGCCCGCTCCCCGGAGTAACACAATGCCCGCTCCCCGGAGTAACAGTGCCCGCTCCCTGGAGTAACACAGTGCCCGCTCCCTGGAGTAACAGTGCCCGCTCCATGGAGTAACACAGTGCCCGCTCCCTGGAGTAACACAGTGCCCGCTCCCTGGAGTAACACAATGCCCGCTCCCTGGAGTAACAGTGCCCGCTCCCTGGAGTAACACAGTGCCCGCTCCCTGGAGTAACAATGTGCCCGCTCCCTGGAGTAACAATGTGCCCGCTCCCTGGAGTAACAATGTGCCCGCTCCCTGGAGTAACACTGTGCCCGCTCCCTGGAGTAACACAATGCCCGCTCCCTGGAGTAACAGTGCCCGCTCCCTGGAGTAACACAGTGCCCGCTCCCTGGAGTAACACAGTGCCCGCTCCCTGGAGTAACACAGTGCCCGCTCCCTGGAGTAACACAGTGCCCGCTCCCTGGAGTAACACAGTGCCCGCTCCCTGGAGTAACACAGTGCCCGCTCCCTGGAGTAACACAGTGCCCGCTCCCTGGAGTAACACAGTGCCCGCTCCCTGGAGTAACACAGTGCCCGCTCCCTGGAGTAACACTGTGCCCGCTCACTGGAGTAACAATGTGCCCGCTCCCTGGAGTAACAATGTGCCCGCTCCCTGGAGTAACACAGTGCCCGCTCCCTGGAGTAACACAGTGCCCGCTCCCTGGAGTAACAATGTGCCCGCTCCCTGGAGTAACACAGTGCCCGCTCCCTGGAGTAACACAGTGCCCGCTCCCTGGAGTAACACATTGCCCGTTCCCTGGAGTAACAATGTGCCCGCTCCCTGGAGTAACACAGTGCCCGCTCCCTGGAGTAACACAGTACCCGCTCCCTGGAGTAACACAGTGCCCTCTCCCTGGAGTAACACAGTGCCCGCTCCCTGGAGTAACAATGTGCCCGCTCCCTGGAGTAACACAATGCCCGCTCCCTGGAGTAACAATGTGCCCGCTCCCTGGAGTAACGCAGTGCCCGCTCCCTGGAGTAACGCAGTGCCCGCTCCCTGGAGTAACGCAGTGCACGCTCCCTGGAGTAACACAGTGCCCGCTCCCTGGAGTAACACAGTGCCCGCTCCCTGGAGTAACACAGTGCCCGCTCCCTGGAGTAACAATGTGCCCGCTCCCTGGAGTAACAGTGCCCGCTCCCTGGAGAAACACAGTGCCCGCTCCCTGGAGTAACACAGTGCCCGCTCCCTGGAGTAACACAGTGCCCGCTCCCTGGAGTAACACAGTGCCCGCTCCCTGGAGTAACACAGTGCCCGCTTCCTGGAGTAACAATGTGCCCGCTACCTGGAGTAACAATGTGTCCGCTCCCTGGAGTAACACAGTGCCCGCTCCCTGGAGTAACAATGTGCCCGCTCCCTGGAGTAACACAGTGCCCGCTCCCTGGAGAAACACAGTGCCCGCTCCCTGGAGAAACACAGTGCCCGCTCCCTGGAGTAACTGCCCGCTCCCTGGAGTAACACAGTGCCCGCTCCCTGGAGTAACACAGTGCCCGCTCCCTGGAGTAACACAGTGCCCGCTTCCTGGAGTAACAATGTGCCCGCTCCCTGGAGTAACAATGTGCCAGCTCCCTGGAGTAACACAGTGCCCGCTCCCTGGAGTAACACAGTGCCCGCTCCCTGGAGTAACACAGTGCCCGCTCCCTGGAGTAACACAGTGCCCGCTCCCTGGAGTAACACAGTGCCCGCTCCCTGGAGTAACACTGCCCGCTCACTGGAGTAACACAGTGCCCGCTCCTTGGAGTAACACAGAGCCCGCCCCCTGGAGTAACACAGTGCCCGCTCCCTGGAGTAACACAGTGCCCGCTCCCTGGAGTAACACAGTGCCCGCTCCCTGGAGTAACACAGTGCCCGCTCCCTGGAGTAACACAGTGCCCGCTCCCGGAGTAACACAGTGCCCGCTCCCCGGAGTAACAGTGCCCGCTCCCTGGAGTAACACAGTGCCCGCTCCGTGGAGTAACAGTGCCCGCTCCCTGGAGTAACACAGTGCCCGCTCCCTGGAGTAACACAGTGCCCGCTCCCTGGAGTAACACAGTGCCCGCTCCCTGGAGTAACACAGTGCCCGCTCCCTGGAGTAACACAGTGCCCGCTCCCTGGAGTAACACAGTGCCCGCTCCCTGGAGTAACACAGTGCCCGCTCCCTGGAGTAACACAGTGCCCGCTCCCTGGAGTAACACAGTGCCCGCTCCCTGGAGTAACACTGTGCCCGCTCACTGGAGTAACAATGTGCCCGCTCCCTGGAGTAACAATGTGCCCGCTCCCTGGAGTAACACAGTGCCCGCTCCCTGGAGTAACACAGTGCCCGCTCCCTGGAGTAACAATGTGCCCGCTCCCTGGAGTAACACAGTGCCCGCTCCCTGGAGTAACACAGTGCCCGATCCCTGGAGTAACACATTGCCCGTTCCCTGGAGTAACAATGTGCCCGCTCCCTGGAGTAACACAGTGCCCGCTCCCTGGAGTAACACAGTGCCCGCTCCCTGGAGTAACACAGTGCCCTCTCCCTGGAGTAACACAGTGCCCGCTCCCTGGAGTAACAATGTGCCCGCTCCCTGGAGTAACACAGTGCCCGCTCCCTGGAGTAACAATGTGCCCGCTCCCTGGAGTAACGCAGTGCCCGCTCCCTGGAGTAACGCAGTGCCCGCTCCCTGGAGTAACGCAGTGCCCGCTCCCTGGAGTAACGCAGTGCCCGCTCCCTGGAGTAACGCAGTGCCCGCTCCCTGGAGTAACACAGTGCCCGCTCCCTGGAGTAACAATGTGCCCGCTCCCTGGAGTAACAGTGCCCGCTCCCTGGAGAAACACAGTGCCCGCTCCCTGGAGTAACACAGTGCCCGCTCCCTGGAGTAACACAGTGCCCGCTCCCTGGAGTAACACAGTGCCCGCTCCCTGGAGTAACACAGTGCCCGCTTCCTGGAGTAACAATGTGCCCGCTACCTGGAGTAACAATGTGTCCGCTCCCTGGAGTAACACAGTGCCCGCTCCCTGGAGTAACACAGTGCCCGCTCCCTGGAGTAACTGCCCGCTCCCTGGAGTAACACAGTGCCCGCTCCCTGGCGTAACACAGTGCCCGCTCCCTGGAGTAACACAGAGCCCGCTCCCTGGAGTAACACAGTGCCCGCTTCCTGGAGTAACAATGTGCCCGCTCCCTGGAGTAACAATGTGCCCGCTCCCTGGAGTAACACAGTGCCCGCTCCCTGGAGTAACACAGTGCCCGCTCCCTGGAGTAACACAGTGCCCGCTCCCTGGAGTAACACAGTGCCCGCTCCCTGGAGTAACACAGTGCCCGCTCCCTGGAGTAACACAGTGCCCGCTCCCTGGAGTAACACAGTGCCCGCTCCCTGGAGTAACACTGTGCCCGCTCACTGGAGTAACAATGTGCCCGCTCCCTGGAGTAACAATGTGCCCGCTCCCTGGAGTAACACAGTGCCCGCTCCCTGGAGTAACACAGTGCCCGCTCCCTGGAGTAACAATGTGCCCGCTCCCTGGAGTAACACAGTGCCCGCTCCCTGGAGTAACACAGTGCCCGCTCCCTGGAGTAACACATTGCCCGTTCCCTGGAGTAACAATGTGCCCGCTCCCTGGAGTAACACAGTGCCCACTCCCTGGAGTAACACAGTACCCGCTCCCTGGAGTAACACAGTGCCCTCTCCCTGGAGTAACACAGTGCCCGCTCCCTGGAGTAACAATGTGCCCGCTCCCTGGAGTAACACAGTGCCCGCTCCCTGGAGTAACAATGTGCCCGCTCCCTGGAGTAACGCAGTGCCCGCTCCCTGGAGTAACGCAGTGCCCGCTCCCTGGAGTAACGCAGTGCACGCTCCCTGGAGTAACACAGTGCCCGCTCCCGGGAGTAACACAGTGCCCGCTCCCTGGAGTAACACAGTGCCCGCTCCCTGGAGTAACAATGTGCCCGCTCCCTGGAGTAACAGTGCCCGCTCCCTGGAGAAACACAGTGCCCGCTCCCTGGAGTAACACAGTGCCCGCTCCCTGGAGTAACACAGTGCCCGCTCCCTGGAGTAACACAGTGCCCGCTCCCTGGAGTAACACAGTGCCCGCTTCCTGGAGTAACAATGTGCCCGCTACCTGGAGTAACAATGTGTCCGCTCCCTGGAGTAACACAGTGCCCGCTCCCTGGAGTAACACAGTGCCCGCTCCCTGGAGTAACTGCCCGCTCCCTGGAGTAACACAGTGCCCGCTCCCTGGCGTAACACAGTGCCCGCTCCCTGGAGTAACACAGAGCCCGCTCCCTGGAGTAACACAGTGCCCGCTTCCTGGAGTAACAATGTGCCCGCTCCCTGGAGTAACAATGTGCCTGCTCCCTGGAGTAACACAGTGCCCGCTCCCTGGAGTAACACAGTGCCCGCTCCCTGGAGTAACACAGTGCCCGCTCCCTGGAGTAACACAGTGCCCGCTCCCTGGAGTAACACAGTGCCCGCTCCCTGGAGTAACACTGCCCGCTCACTGGAGTAACACAGTGCCCGCTCCCTGGAGTAACACAGTGCCCGCCCCCTGGAGTAACACAGTGCCCGCTCCCTGGAGTAACACAGTGCCCGCTCCCTGGAGTAACACAGTGCCCGCTCCCTGGAGTAACACAGTGCCCGCTCCCTGGAGTAACACAGTGCCCGCTCCCTGGAGTAACACAGTGCCCGCTCCCCGGAGTAACAGTGCCCGCTCCCTGGAGTAACACAGTGCCCGCTCCCTGGAGTAACAGTGCCCGCTCCCTGGAGTAACACAGTGCCCGCTCCCTGGAGTAACACAGTGCCCGCTCCCTGGAGTAACACAATGCCCGCTCCCTGGAGTAACAGTGCCCGCTCCCTGGAGTAACACAGTGCCCGCTCCCTGGAGTAACAGTGCCCGCTCCCTGGAGTAACACAGTGCCCGCTCCCTGGAGTAACACAGTGCCCGCTCCCTGGAGTAACAATGTGCCCGCTCCCTGGAGTAACACAGTGCCCGCTCCCTGGAGAAACACAGTGCCCGCTCCCTGGAGTAACAGTGCCCGCTCCCTGGAGAAACATAGTGCCCGCTCCCTGGAGTAACAGTGCCCGCTCCCTGGAGTAACACAGTGCCCGCTCCCTGGAGTAACACAGTGCCCGCTCCCTGGAGTAACACAATGCCCGCTCCCTGGAGTAACAGTGCCCGCTCCCTGGAGTAACACAGTGCCCGCTCCCTGGAGTAACAGTGCCCGCTCCATGGAGTAACACAGTGCCCGCTCCCTGGAGTAACACAGTGCCCGCTCCCTGGAGTAACAATGTGCCCGCTCCCTGGAGTAACACAGTGCCCGCTCCCTGGAGAAACACAGTGCCCGCTCCCTGGAGTAACAGTGCCCGCTCCCTGGAGTAACACAGTGCCCGCTCCCTGGAGTAACACAGTGCCCGCTCCCTGGAGTAACACAGTGCCCGCTCCCTGGAGTAACAATGTGCCCGCTCCCTGGAGTAACACAGTGCCCGCTCCCTGGAGTAACACAGTGCCCGCTCCCTGGAGTAACACAGTGCCCGCTCCCTGGAGTAACAATGTGCCCGCTCCCTGGAGTAACAATGTGCCCGCTCCCTGGAGTAACAATGTGCCCGCTCCCTGGAGTAACACTGTGCCCGCTCCCTGGAGTAACACAGTGCCCGCTCCCTGGAGTAACACAGTGCCCGCTCCCTGGAGTAACAATGTGCCCGCTCCCTGGAGTAACACAGTGCCCGCTCCCTGGAGAAACACAGTGCCCGCTCCCTGGAGTAACAGTGCCCGCTCCCTGGAGTAACACAGTGCCCGCTCCCTGGAGTAACAGTGCCCGCTCCCTGGAGTAACACAGTGCCCGCTCCCTGGAGTAACACAGTGCCCGCTCCCTGGAGAAACACAGTGCCCGCTCCCTGGAGTAACAGTGCCCGCTCCCTGGAGTAACACAGTGCCCGCTCCCTGGAGTAACAGTGCCCGCTCCCTGGAGTAACACAGTGCCCGCTCCCTGGAGTAACTCAGTGCCCGCTTCCTGGAGTAACAATGTGCCCGCTACCTGGAGTAACAATGTGTCCGCTCCCTGGAGTAACACAGTGCCCGCTCCCTGGAGTAACAGTGCCCGCTCCCTGGAGTAACAGTGCCCGCTCCCTGGAGTAACAATGTGCCCGCTCCCTGGAGTAACAATGTGCCCGCTCCCTGGAGTAACACTGTGCCCGCTCCCTGGAGTAACACTGTGCCCGCTCCCTGGAGTAACACAGTGCCCGCTCCCTGGAGTAACAGTGCCCGCTCCCTGGAGTAACACAGTGCCCGCTCCCTGGAGTAACACAGTGCCCGCTCCCTGGAGTAACACAGTGCCCGCTCCCTGGAGTAACACAGTGCCCACTCCCTGGAGTAACAATGTGCCCGCTCCCTGGAGTAACACAGTGCCCGCTCCCTGGAGTAACAATGTGCCCGCTCCCTGGAGTAACGCAGTGCCCGCTCCCTGGAATAACACAGTGCCCGCTCCCTGGAGTAACACAGTGCCCGCTCCCTGGAGTAACACAGTGCCCGTTCCCTGGAGTAACACAGTGCCCGCTCCCTGGAGTAACAATGTGCCCGCTCCCTGGAGTAACACAGTGCCCGCTCCCTGGAGAAACACAGTGCCCGCTCCCTGGAGTAACAGTGCCCGCTCCCTGGAGTAACACAGTGCCCGCTCCCTGGAGTAACACAGTGCCCGCTCCCTGGAGTAACACAGTGCCCGCTCCCTGGAGTAACACAGTGCCCGCTCCCTGGAGTATCACAGTGCCCGCTCCCTGGAGTAACACAGTGCCCGCTCCCTGGAGTAACAGTGCCCGCTCCCTGGAGTAACAATGTGCCCACTCTCTGTAGTAACACAGTGCCCGCTCCCTGGAGAAACACAGTGCCCGCTCCCTGGAGTAACACAGTGCCGGCTCCCTGGAGTAACACATTGCCCGCACCCTGGAGTAACACAGTGCCCGCTCCCTGGAGTAACACAGTGCCCGCTCCCTGGAGTAACAATGTGCCCGCTCCCTGGAGTAACACAGTGCCCGCTCCCTGGAGAAACACAGTGCCCGCTCCCTGGAGTAACAGTGCCCGCTCCCTGGAGTAACACAGTGCCCGCTCCCTGGAGTAACAGTGCCCGCTCCCTGGAGTAACACAGTGCCCGCTCCCTGGAGTAACACAGTGCCCGCTCCCTGGAGAAACACAGTGCCCGCTCCCTGGAGTAACAGTGCCCGCTCCCTGGAGTAACACAGTGCCCGCTCCCTGGAGTAACAGTGCCCGCTCCCTGGAGTAACACAGTGCCCGCTCCCTGGAGTAACTCAGTGCCCGCTTCCTGGAGTAACAATGTGCCCGCTACCTGGAGTAACAATGTGTCCGCTCCCTGGAGTAACACAGTGCCCGCTCCCTGGAGTAACAGTGCCCGCTCCCTGGAGTAACAGTGCCCGCTCCCTGGAGTAACAATGTGCCCGCTCCCTGGAGTAACAATGTGCCCGCTCCCTGGAGTAACACTGTGCCCGCTCCCTGGAGTAACACTGTGCCCGCTCCCTGGAGTAACACAATGCCCGCTCCCTGGAGTAACAGTGCCCGCTCCCTGGAGTAACACAGTGCCCGCTCCCTGGAGTAACACAGTGCCCGCTCCCTGGAGTAACACAGTGCCCGCTCCCTGGAGTAACACAGTGCCCACTCCCTGCAGTAACAATGTGCCCGCTCCCTGGAGTAACACAGTGCCCGCTCCCTGGAGTAACAATGTGCCCGCTCCCTGGAGTAACGCAGTGCCCGCTCCCTGGAATAACGCAGTGCCCGCTCCCTGGAGTAACACAGTGCCCGCTCCCTGGAGTAACACAGTGCCCGCTCCCTGGAGTAACACAGTGCCCGCTCCCTGGAGTAACAATGTGCCCGCTCCCTGGAGTAACACAGTGCCCGCTCCCTGGAGAAACATAGTGCCCGCTCCCTGGAGTAACAGTGCCCGCTCCCTGGAGTAACACAGTGCCCGCTCCCTGGAGTAACACAGTGCCCGCTCCCTGGAGTAACACAGTGCCCGCTCCCTGGAGTAACACAGTGCCCGCTCCCTGGAGTAACACAGTGCCCGCTCCCTCGAGTAACAGTGCCCGCTCCCTGGAGTAACAATGTGCCCACTCTCTGTAGTAACACAGTGCCCGCTCCCTGGAGAAACACAGTGCCCGCTCCCTGGAGTAACACAGTGCCGGCTCCCTGGAGTAACACATTGCCCGCACCCTGGAGTAACACAGTGCCCGCACCCTGGAGTAACACAGTGCCCGCTCCCTGGAGTAACACAGTGCCCGCTCTCTGGAGTAACACAGTGCCCGCTCCCTGGAGAAACACAGTGCCCGCTCCCTGGAGTAACAGTGCCCGCTCCCTGGAGTAACAGTGCCCGCTCCCTGGAGTAACAGTGCCCGCTCCCTGGAGTAACAGTGCCCGCTCCCTGGAGAAACACAGTGCCCGCTCCCTGGAGTAACAGTGCCCGCTCCCTGGAGTAACAGTGCCTGCTCCCTGGAGTAACAGTGCCCGCTACCTGGAGTAACACAGTGCCCGCTCCCTGGAGTAACACAGTGCCCGCTCCCTGGAGTAACACAGTGCCAGCTCCCTGGAGTAACACAGTGCCCGCTCCCTGGAGTAACAGTGCTCGCTCACTGGAGTAACAGTGCCCGCTCCCTGGAGTAACACAGTGCCCGCTCCCTGGAGTAACACAGTGCCCGCTCCCTGGAGTAACACAGTGCCCGCTCCCTGAAGTAACAGTGCCCGCTCCCTGGAGTAACAGTGCCCGCTCCCTGGAGTAACAGTGCCCGCTCCCTGGAGTAACACAGTGCCCGCTCCCTAGAGTAACACAATGCCCGCTCCCTGGAGTAACAATGCCCGCTCCCTGGAGTAACACAGTGCCCGCTCCCTGGAGTAACACAGTGCCCGCTCCCTGGAGTAACACAGTGCCCGCTCCCTGGAGTAACACAGTGCCCGCTCCCTGGAGTTACACAGTGCCCGCTCCCTGGAGTAGCACTGTGCCCGCTCCCTGGAGTAACACAGTGCCTGCTCCCTGGAGTAACAGTGCCCGCTCCCTGGAGTAACACAGTGCCCACTCCCTGGAGTAACACAGTGCCCACTCCCTGGAGTAACACAATGCCCGCTCCCTGGAGTAACACAGTGCCCGCTCCCTGGAGTAACACAGTGCCCGCTCCCTGGAGTAACAGTGCCCGCTCCCTGGAGTAACAGTGCCCGCTCCCTGGAGTAAGAATGTGCCCGCTCCCTTGAGTAACAGTGCCCGCTCCCTTGAGTAACAGTGCCCGCTCCCTGGAGTAACACAGTGCCCGCTCCCTGGAGTAACTGCCCGCTCCCTGGAGTAACAATGTGCCCGCTCCCTGGAGTAACAGTGCCCACTCCCTGCAGTAACACAGTGCCCGCTCCCTGGAGTACCAGTGCCCACTCCCTGGAGTAACAATGTGCCCGCTCCCTGGAGTAACACAGTGCCCGCTTCCTGGAGTAACACCGTGCCCGCTCCCTAGAGTGACACAGTGCCCGCTCCCTGGAGTTACAGTGCCCGCTCCCTGGAGTAACAGTGCCCTCTCCCTGGAGTAACAGTGCCCTCTCCCTGGAGTAACACAGTGCCCGCTCCCTGGAGTAACACAGTGCCCACTCCCTGGAGTAACAGTGCCCGCTCCCTGGAGTAACAGTGCCCGCTCCCTGGAGTAAGAATGTGCCCGCTCCCTTGAGTAACAGTGCCCGCTCCCTTGAGTAACAGTGCCCGCTCCCTGGAGTAACACAGTGCCCGCTCCCTGGAGTAACTGCCCGCTCCCTGGAGTAACAATGTGCCCGCTCCCTGGAGTAACAGTGCCCACTCCCTGCAGTAACACAGTGCCCGCTCCCTGGAGTACCAGTGCCCACTCCCTGGAGTAACAATGTGCCCGCTCCCTGGAGTAACACAGTGCCCGCTTCCTGGAGTAACACAGTGCCCGCTCCCTAGAGTGACACAGTGCCCGCTCCCTGGAGTTACAGTGCCCGCTCCCTGGAGTAACAGTGCCCTCTCCCTGGAGTAACAGTGCCCTCTCCCTGGAGTAACACAGTGCCCGCTCCCTGGAGTAACACAGTGCCCGCTCCCTGGAGTAACACAGTGCCCGCTCCCTGGAGTAACACAGTGCCCGCTCCCTGGAGTAACACAGTGCCCGCTCCCCGAAGTAACAGTACGAGCTCCCCGGAGTAACACAGTGCCCGCTCCCTGGAGCAACAGTGCCCGCTCCCTGGAGTAACACAGTGCCCGCTCCCTGGAGTAACACAAAGCTCGCTCCCCGGAGTAACACAGTACCCGCTCCCTGGAGTAACAGTGCCCGCTGCCTGGAGTAACACAGTGCCCGCTCCCTGGAGTAACCCAGTGCCAGCTCCCTGGAGCAACAGTGCCCGCTCCCTGGAGTAACACAGTGCCCGCTCCTTGGAGTAACAGTGCCCGCTCCCTGGAGTAACACAAAGCTCGCTCCCTGGAATAACAGTGCCCGCTCCCTGGAGTAACAGTGCCCGCTCCCTGGAGTAACACAGTGCCCGCTCCCTGGAGTAACACAGTGCCTGCTCCCTGGAGTAACACAGTGCCCGCTCCCCGAAGTAACAGTACGAGCTCCCCGGAGTAACACAGTGCCCGCTCCCTGGAGCAACAGTGCCCGCTCCCTGGAGTAACACAGTGCCCGCTCCCTGGAGTAACACAAAGCTCGCTCCCCGGAGTAACACAGAACCCGCTCCCTGGAGTAACAGTGCCCACTCCCTGGAGTAACAATGCGCCCGCTCCCTGGAGTAACACAGTGCCCGCTCCCTGGAGTAACAGTGCCCGCTCCCTGGAGTAACACAGTGCCTGCTCCCTGGAGTAACACAGTGCCAGCTCGCTGGAGTAACACAGTGCCCGCTCCCTGGAGTAACAGTGCCCGCTCCCTGGAGTAACAGTGCCCGCTCCCCGAAGTAACACAGTACCCGCTCCCTGGAGTAATAGTGCGCCTGCTCCCCGGAGTAACACGGCGCCCGCTCCCCGAAGTGACAGTGCCCGCTCCCCGGAGAAACAGTGACCGCTCCCCGGAGTAACAGAGCCCGCTCGCCGGAGTAACAGTGCCCGCTCCCTGGAGTAACAGTGCCCGCTCCCCCGAGTAACACAGTGCCCGCTCCCCGGAGTAATACAGTGCCCGCTCCCCGGAGTAACACAGTGCCCGCTCCCCGGAGTAACACAGTGCCCGCTCCCCGAAGTAACAGTGCCCGCTCCCCGAAGTAACAGTGCCCGCTCCCCGGAGAAGCACAGTGCCCGCTCCCCGGAGTAGCAAAGTGCCCGTTCCCCTTAGTAACAGTGCCTGCTCCCTGGAGTAACACAGTGCCTGCTCCCTGGAGTAACACAGTGCCCGCTCCCCGAAGAAACAGTATGAGTTCCCCGGAGTAACACAGTGCCCACTCCCTGGAACAACAGTGCCCGCTCCCTGGAGTAACACAGTGCCCGCTCCCTGGAGTGACGGTGCCCGCTCCCTGGAGTAACAGTGCCCGCACCCTGGAGTAACACAGTGCCCGCTCCCTGGAGTAACACAGTGCCCACTCCCTGGAGTAACACAGTGCCCGCTCCCTGGAGTAGCACAGTGCCCGCTCCCTGGAGTAACACAGTGCCCGCTCCCTGGAGTAACACAGTGCCCGCTCCCTGGAGTAACACAGTGCCCGCTCCCTGGAGTAACACAGTGCCCGCTCCCTGGAGTAACACAGTGCCCGCTCCCTGGAGTAACAGTGCCGGCTCCCTGGAGTAACACAGTGCCCGCTCCCTGGAGTAACAGTTCCCGCTCCCCGGAGTAACACTGCGCCCGCTCCCCGAAGTAACAGTGCCCGCTCCCCGGAGTAACAGTGCCCGCTCCCCGGATTAACAGTGCCCGCTCGCCGGAGTAACAGTACCCGCTCCCTGGAGTAACACAGTGCCCGCTCCCTGGAGTAACACAGTGCCCGCTCCGCGGAGTAGCACAGTGCCCGCTCCCCTTAGTAACAGTGCCTGCTCCCTGGAGTAACACAGTGCCCGCTCCCCGAAGTAACAGTACGAGCTCCCCTGAGTAACACAGTGCCCGCTCCCTGGAGCAACAGTGCCCGCTCCCTGGAGTAACACAGTGCCCGCTCCCTGGAGTGACAGTGCCCGCTCGCTGGAGTAACACAGTGCCCGCTCCCTGGAGTGACAGTGCCCGCTCGCTGGAGTAACACCAAGCTCGCTCCCTGGAGTAACAGTGCCCGCTCCCTGGAGTAACAGTGCCCGCTCCCTGGAGTAACACTGTGCCCGCTCCCTGGAGTAACACAGTGCCCGCTCCCTGGAGTAACACAGTGCCCGCTCCCTAGAGTAACACAGTGCCTGCTCCCTGAAGTAACAGTGCCCGCTCCCTGGAGTAACATTGCCCGCTCCCTGGAGTAACACAATGCGCGCTCCCTGGAGTAACACAGTGCCCGCTCCCTGGAGTAACACAGTGCCCGCTCCCTGGAGTAACACAGTGCCCGCTCCCTGGAGTAACACAGTGCCCGCTCCCTGGAGTAACACAGTGCCCGCTCCCTGGAGTAACACAGTGCCCGCTCCCTGGAGTAACACAGTGCCCGCTCCCTGGAGTGACACAGTGCCCGCTCCCTGGAGTGACACAGTGCCCGCTCCCTGGAGTAACACAGTGCCCGCTCCCTGAAGTAACAGTGCCCGCTCCCTGGAGTAACAGTGCCCGCTCCCTGGAGTAAGACTGTGCCCGCTCCCTTGAGTAACAGTGCCCGCTCCCTTGAGTAACAGTGCCCGCTCCCTGGAGTAACACAGTGCCCGCTCCCTGGAGTAACTGCCCGCTCCCTGGAGTAACAATGTGCCCGCTCCCTGGAGTAACAGTGCCCACTCCCTGCAGTAACACAGTGCCCACTCCCTGGAGTACCAGTGCCCACTCCCTGGAGTAACAATGTGCCCGCTCCCTGGAGTAACACAGTGCCCGCTTCCTGGAGTAACACCGTGCCCGCTCCCTAGAGTGACACAGTGCCCGCTCCCTGGAGTTACAGTGCCCGCTCCCTGGAGTAACAGTGCCCTCTCCCTGGATTAACAGTGCCCTCTCCCTGGAGTAACACAGTGCCCGCTCCCTGGAGTAACACAGTGCCCACTCCCAGGAGTAACAGTGCCCGCTCCCTGGAGTAACAGTGCCCGCTCCCTGGAGTAAGAATGTGCCCGCTCCCTTGAGTAACAGTGCCCGCTCCCTTGAGTAACAGTGCCCGCTCCCTGGAGTAACACAGTGCCCGCTCCCTGGAGTAACTGCCCGCTCCCTGGAGTAACAATGTGCCCGCTCCCTGGAGTAACAGTGCCCACTCCCTGCAGTAACACAGTGCCCGCTCCCTGGAGTACCAGTGCCCACTCCCTGGAGTAACAATGTGCCCGCTCCCTGGAGTAACACAGTGCCCGCTTCCTGGAGTAACACAGTGCCCGCTCCCTAGAGTGACACAGTGCCCGCTCCCTGGAGTAACACAGTGCCCGCTCCCTGGAGTAACAGTGCCCGCTCCCTGGAGTAACACAGTGCCCGCTCCCTGGAGTAACACAGTGCCCGCTCCCTGGAGAAACACAGTGCCCGCTCCCTGGAGTAACAGTGCCCGCTCCCTGGAGTAACACAGTGCCCGCTCCCTGGAGTAACAGTGCCCGCTCCCTGGAGTAACACAGTGCCCGCTCCCTGGAGTAACTCAGTGCCCGCTTCCTGGAGTAACAATGTGCCCGCTACCTGGAGTAACAATGTGTCCGCTCCCTGGAGTAACACAGTGCCCGCTCCCTGGAGTAACAGTGCCCGCTCCCTGGAGTAACAGTGCCCGCTCCCTGGAGTAACAATGTGCCCGCTCCCTGGAGTAACAATGTGCCCGCTCCCTGGAGTAACACTGTGCCCGCTCCCTGGAGTAACACTGTGCCCGCTCCCTGGAGTAACACAATGCCCGCTCCCTGGAGTAACAGTGCCCGCTCCCTGGAGTAACACAGTGCCCGCTCCCTGGAGTAACACAGTGCCCGCTCCCTGGAGTAACACAGTGCCCGCTCCCTGGAGTAACACAGTGCCCACTCCCTGGAGTAACAATGTGCCCGCTCCCTGGAGTAACACAGTGCCCGCTCCCTGGAGTAACACAGTGCCCGCTCTCTGGAGTAACACAGTGCCCGCTCCCTGGAGAAACACAGTGCCCGCTCCCTGGAGTAACAGTGCCCGCTCCCTGGAGTAACAGTGCCCGCTCCCTGGAGTAACAGTGCCCGCTCCCTGGAGTAACAGTGCCCGCTCCCTGGAGAAACACAGTGCCCGCTCCCTGGAGTAACAGTGCCCGCTCCCTGGAGTAACAGTGCCCGCTCCCTGGAGTAACAGTGCCCGCTCCCTGGAGTAACACAGTGCCCGCTCCCTGGAGTAACACAGTGCCCGCTCCCTGGAGTAACACAGTGCCAGCTCCCTGGAGTAACACAGTGCCCGCTCCCTGGAGTAACAGTGCTCGCTCACTGGAGTAACAGTGCCCGCTCCCTGGAGTAACACAGTGCCCGCTCCCTGGAGTAACACAGTGCCCGCTCCCTGGAGTAACACAGTGCCCGCTCCCTGAAGTAACAGTGCCCGCTCCCTGGAGTAACACAGTGCCTGCTCCCTGGAGTAACAGTGCCCGCTCCCTGGAGTAACACAGTGCCCACTCCCTGGAGTAACACAGTGCCCACTCCCTGGAGTAACACAATGCCCGCTCCCTGGAGTAACACAGTGCCCGCTCCCTGGAGTAACACAGTGCCCGCTCCCTGGAGTAACAGTGCCCGCTCCCTGGAGTAACAGTGCCCGCTCCCTGGAGTAAGAATGTGCCCGCTCCCTTGAGTAACAGTCCCCGCTCCCTTGAGTTACAGTGCCCGCTCCCTGGAGTAACACAGTGCCCGCTCCCTGGAGTAACTGCCCGCTCCCTGGAGTAACAATGTGCCCGCTCCCTGGAGTAACAGTGCCCACTCCCTGCAGTAACACAGTGCCCGCTCCCTGGAGTACCAGTGCCCACTCCCTGGAGTAACAATGTGCCCGCTCCCTGGAGTAACACAGTGCCCGCTCCCTGCAGTAACACCGTGCCCGCTCCCTAGAGTGACACAGTGCCCGCTCCCTGGAGTTACAGTGCCCGCTCCCTGGAGTAACAGTGCCCGCTCCCTGGAGTAACAGTGCCCTCTCCCTGGAGTAACACAGTGCCCGCTCCCTGGAGTAACACAGTGCCCACTCCCTGGAGTAACAGTGCCCGCTCCCTGGAGTAACAGTGCCCGCTCCCTGGAGTAAGAATGTGCCCGCTCCCTTGAGTAACAGTGCCCGCTCCCTTGAGTAACAGTGCCCGCTCCCTGGAGTAACACAGTGCCCGCTCCCTGGAGTAACTGCCCGCTCCCTGGAGTAACAATGTGCCCGCTCCCTGGAGTAACAGTGCCCACTCCCTGCAGTAACACAGTGCCCGCTCCCTGGAGTACCAGTGCCCACTCCCTGGAGTAACAATGTGCCCGCTCCCTGGAGTAACACAGTGCCCGCTGCCTGGAGTAACACAGTGCCCGCTCCCTAGAGTGACACAGTGCCCGCTCCCTGGAGTTACAGTGCCCGCTCCCTGGAGTAACAGTGCCCTCTCCCTGGAGTAACAGTGCCCTCTCCCTGGAGTAACACAGTGCCCGCTCCCTGGAGTAACACAGTGCCCGCTCCCTGGAGTAACACAGTGCCCGCTCCCTGGAGTAACACAGTGCCTGCTCCCTGGAGTAACACAGTGCCCGCTCCCCGAAGTAACAGTACGAGCTCCCCGGAGTAACACAGTGCCCGCTCCCTGGAGCAACAGTGCCCGCTCCCTGGAGTAACACAGTGCCCGCTCCCTGGAGTAACACAAAGCTCGCTCCCCGGAGTAACACAGTACCCGCTCCCTGGAGTAACAGTGCCCGCTGCCTGGAGTAACACAGTGCCCGCTCCCTGGAGTAACCCAGTGCCAGCTCCCTGGAGCAACAGTGCCCGCTCCCTGGAGTAACACAGTGCCCGCTCCTTGGAGTAACAGTGCCCGCTCCCTGGAGTAACACAAAGCTCGCTCCCTGGAATAACAGTGCCCGCTCCCTGGAGTAACAGTGCCCGCTCCCTGGAGTAACAGTGCCCGCTCCCTGGAGTAACACAGTGCCTGCTCCCTGGAGTAACACAGTGCCCGCTCCCCGAAGTAACAGTACGAGCTCCCCGGAGTAACACAGTGCCCACTCCCTGGAGCAACAGTGCCCGCTCCCTGGAGTAACACAGTGCCCGCTCCCTGGAGTAACACAAAGCTCGCTCCCCGGAGTAACACAGTACCCGCTCCCTGGAGTAACAGTGCCCACTCCCTGGAGTAACAATGCGCCCGCTCCCTGGAGTAACACAGTGCCCGCTCCCTGGAGTAACAGTGCCCGCTCCCTGGAGTAACACAGTGCCTGCTCCCTGGAGTAACACAGTGCCAGCTCGCTGGAGTAACACAGTGCCCGCTCCCTGGAGTAACAGTGCCCGCTCCCTGGAGTAACAGTGCCCGCTCCCCGAAGTAACACAGTACCCGCTCCCTGGAGTAATAGTGCGCCTGCTCCCCGGAGTAACACGGCGCCCGCTCCCCGAAGTGACAGTGCCCGCTCCCCGGAGAAACTGACCGCTCCCCGGAGTAACAGAGCCCGCTCGCCGGAGTAACAGTGCCCGCTCCCTGGAGTAACAGTGCCCGCTCCCCGGAGTAACACAGTGCCCGCTCCCCGGAGTAATACAGTGCCCGCTCCCCGGAGTAACACAGTGCCCGCTCCCCGGAGTAACACAGTGCCCGCTCCCCGAAGTAACAGTGCCCGCTCCCCGAAGTAACAGTGCCCGCTCCCGGAGAAGCACAGTGCCCGCTCCCCGGAGTAGCAAAGTGCCCGTTCCCCTAGTAACAGTGCCTGCTCCCGGAGTAACCACAGTGCCTGCTCCCTGGAGTAACACAGTGGCCCGCTCCCCGAAGAAACGTATGAGTTCCCCGGAGTAACACAGTGCCCACTCCCTGGAACAACAGTGCCCGCTCCTGGAGTAACACAGTGCCCGCTCCCTGGAGTGACGGTGCCCGCTCCCTGGAGTAACAGTGCCGCACCCTGGAGTAACACAGTGCCCGCTACCTGGAGTAACACAGTGCCCACTCCCTGGAGTAACACAGTGCCCGCTCCCTGGAGTAGCACAGTGCCCGCTCCCTGGAGTAACACAGTGCCCGCTCCCTGGAGTAACACAGTGCCCGCTCCCTGGAGTAACACAGTGCCCGCTCCCTGGAGTAACACAGTGCCCGCTCCCTGGAGTAACACAGTGCCCGCTCCCTGGAGTAACAGTGCCGGCTCCCTGGAGTAACACAGTGCCCGCTCCCTGGAGTAACAGTTCCCGCTCCCCGGAGTAACACTGCGCCCGCTCCCCGAAGTAACAGTGCCCGCTCCCCGGAGTAACAGTGCCCGCTCCCCGGATTAACAGTGCCCGCTCGCCGGAGTAACAGTACCCGCTCCCTGGAGTAACACAGTGCCCGCTCCCTGGAGTAACACAGTGCCCGCTCCGCGGAGTAGCACAGTGCCCGCTCCCCTTAGTAAACAGTGCCTGCTCCCTGGAGTAACACAGTGCCCGCTCCCCGAAGTAACAGTACGAGCTCCCTGAGTAACACAGTGCCCGCTCCCTGGAGCAACAGTGCCCGCTCCCTGGAGTAACACAGTGCCCGCTCCCTGGAGTGACAGTGCCCGCTCGCTGGAGTAACACAGTGCCCGCTCCCTGGAGTGACTGCCCGCTCGCTGGAGTAACACCAAGCTCGCTCCCTGGAGTAACAGTGCCCGCTCCCTGGAGTAACAGTGCCCGCTCCCTGGAGTAACACTGTGCCCGCTCCCTGGAGTAAACACAGTGCCCGCTCCCTGGAGTAACACAGTGCCCGCTCCCTAGAGTAACACAGTGCCCGCTCCCTGAAGTAACAGTGCCCGCTCCCTGGAGTAACATTGCCCGCTCCCTGGAGTAACACAATGCGCGCTCCCTGGAGTAACACAGTGCCCGCTCCCTGGAGTAACACAGTGCCCGCTCCCTGGAGTAACATAGTGCCCGCTCCCTGGAGTAACACAGTGCCCGCTCCCTGGAGTAACACAGTGCCCGCTCCCTGGAGTAACACAGTGCCCGCTCCCTGGAGTAACACAGTGCCCGCTCCCTGGAGTGACACAGTGCCCGCTCCCTGGAGTGACACAGTGCCCGCTCCCTGGAGTAACACAGTGCCCGCTCCCTGAAGTAACAGTGCCCGCTCCCTGGAGTAACAGTGCCCGCTCCCTGGAGTAAGAATGTGCCCGCTCCCTTGAGTAACAGTGCCCGCTCCCTTGAGTAACAGTGCCCGCTCCCTGGAGTAACACAGTGCCCGCTCCCTGGAGTAACTGCCCGCTCCCTGGAGTAACAATGTGCCCGCTCCCTGGAGTAACAGTGCCCACTCCCTGCAGTAACACAGTGCCCGCTCCCTGGAGTACCAGTGCCCACTCCCTGGAGTAACAATGTGCCCGCTCCCTGGAGTAACACAGTGCCCGCTTCCTGGAGTAACACCGTGCCCGCTCCCTAGAGTGACACAGTGCCCGCTCCCTGGAGTTACAGTGCCCGCTCCCTGGAGTAACAGTGCCCTCTCCCTGGATTAACAGTGCCCTCTCCCAGGAGTAACAGTGCCCGCTCCCTGGAGTAACAGTGCCCGCTCCCTGGAGTAAGAATGTGCCCGCTCCCTTGAGTAACAGTGCCCGCTCCCTTGAGTAACAGTGCCCGCTCCCTGGAGTAACACAGTGCCCGCTCCCTGGAGTAACTGCCCGCTCCCTGGAGTAACAATGTGCCCGCTCCCTGGAGTAACAGTGCCCACTCCCTGCAGTAACACAGTGCCCGCTCCCTGGAGTACCAGTGCCCACTCCCTGGAGTAACAATGTGCCCGCTCCCTGGAGTAACACAGTGCCCGCTTCCTGGAGTAACACAGTGCCCGCTCCCTAGAGTGACACAGTGCCCGCTCCCTGGAGTTACAGTGCCCGCTCCCTGGAGTAACAGTGCCCTCTCCCTGGAGTAACAGTGCCCTCTCCCTGGAGTAACACAGTGCCCGCTCCCTGGAGTAACGCAGTGCCCGCTCCCTGGAGTAACACAGTGCCCGCTCCCTGGAGTAACACAGTGCCTGCTCCCTGGAGTAACACAGTGCCCGCTCCCCGAAGTAACAGTACGAGCTCCCCGGAGTAACACAGTGCCCGCTCCCTGGAGCAACAGTGCCCGCTCCCTGGAGTAACACAGTGCCCGCTCCCTGGAGTAACACAAAGCTCGTTCCCCGGAGTAACACAGTACCCGCTCCCTGGAGTAACAGTGCCCGCTGCCTGGAGTAACACAGTGCCCGCTCCCTGGAGTAACCCAGTGCCAGCTCCCTGGAGCAACAGTGCCCGCTCCCTGGAGTAACACAGTGCCCGCTCCTTGGAGTAACAGTGCCCGCTCCCTGGAGTAACACAAAGCTCGCTCCCTGGAATAACAGTGCCCGCTCCCTGGAGTAACAGTGCCCGCTCCCTGGAGTAACACAGTGCCCGCTCCCTGGAGTAACACAGTGCCTGCTCCCTGGAGTAACACAGTGCCCGCTCCCCGAAGTAACAGTACGAGCTCCCCGGAGTAACACAGTGCCCGCTCCCTGGAGCAACAGTGCCCGCTCCCTGGAGTAACACAGTGCCCGCTCCCTGGAGTAACACAAAGCTCGCTCCCCGGAGTAACACAGTACCCGCTCCCTGGAGTAACAGTGCCCACTCCCTGGAGTAACAATGCGCCCGCTCCCTGGAGTAACACAGTGCCCGCTCCCTGGAGTAACAGTGCCCGCTCCCTGGAGTAACACAGTGCCTGCTCCCTGGAGTAACACAGTGCCAGCTCGCTGGAGTAACACAGTGCCCGCTCCCTGGAGTAACAGTGCCCGCTCCCTGGAGTAACAGTGCCCGCTCCCCGAAGTAACACAGTGCCCGCTCCCTGGAGTAACAGTGCCCGCTCCCTGGAGTAACACAGTGCCAGCTCCCTGGAGTAACACAGTGCCTGCTCCCTGGAGTAACACAGTGCCTGCTCCCTGGAGTAACACAGTGCCCGCTCCCCGAAGAAACAGTATGAGTTCCCCGGAGTAACACAGTGCCCACTCCCTGGAACAACAGTGCCCGCTCCCTGGAGTAACACAGTGCCCGCTCCCTGGAGTGACGGTGCCCGCTCCCTGGAGTAACAGTGCCCGCACCCTGGAGTAACACAGTGCCCGCTCCCTGGAGTAACACAGTGCCCGCTCCCTGGAGTAACACAGTGCCCGCTCCCTGGAGTAACACAGTGCCCGCTCCCTGGAGTAACACAGTGCCCGCTCCCTGGAGTAACACAGTGCCCGCTCCCTGGAGTAACAGTGCCCGCACCCTGGAGTAACACAGTGCCCGCTCCCTGGAGTAACACAGTGCCCACTCCCTGGAGTAACACAGTGCCCGCTCCCTGGAGTAGCACAGTGCCCGCTCCCTGGAGTAACACAGTGCCCGCTCCCTGGAGTAACACAGTGCCCGCTCCCTGGAGTAACACAGTGCCCGCTCCCTGGAGTAACACAGTGCCCGCTCCCTGGAGTAACAGTGCCCGCTCCCTGGAGTAACACAGTGCCCGCTCCCTGGAGTAACACAGTGCCCGCTCCCTGGAGTAACAGTTCCCGCTCCCCGGAGTAACACTGCGCCCGCTCCCCGAAGTAACAGTGCCCGCTCCCCGGAGTAACAGTGCCCGCTCCCCGGATTAACAGTGCCCGCTCGCCGGAGTAACAGTACCCGCTCCCTGGAGTAACACAGTGCCCGCTCCCTGGAGTAACACAGTGCCCGCTCCGCGGAGTAGCACAGTGCCCGCTCCCCTTAGTAACAGTGCCTGCTCCCTGGAGTAACACAGTGCCCGCTCCCCGAAGTAACAGTACGAGCTCCCCTGAGTAACACAGTGCCCGCTCCCTGGAGCAACAGTGCCCGCTCCCTGGAGTAACACAGTGCCCGCTCCCTGGAGTGACAGTGCCCGCTCGCTGGAGTAACACAGTGCCCGCTCCCTGGAGTGACAGTGCCCGCTCGCTGGAGTAACACCAAGCTCGCTCCCTGGAGTAACAGTGCCCGCTCCCTGGAGTAACAGTGCCCGCTCCCTGGAGTAACACTGTGCCCGCTCCCTGGAGTAACACAGTGCCCGCTCCCTGGAGTAACACAGTGCCCGCTCCCTAGAGTAACACAGTGCCCGCTCCCTGAAGTAACAGTGCCCGCTCCCTGGAGTAACATTGCCCGCTCCCTGGAGTAACACAATGCCCGCTCCCTGGAGTAACACAGTGCCCGCTTCCTGGAGTAACACAGTTCCCGCTCCCTGGAGTAACACAGTGCCCGCTCCCTGGAGTAACATAGTGCCCGCTCCCTGGAGTAACACAGTGCCCGCTCCCTGGAGTAACACAGTGCCCGCTCCCTGGAGTAACACAGTGCCCGCTCCCTGGAGTAACACAGTGCCCGCTCCCTGGAGTGACACAGTGCCCGCTCCCTGGAGTAACACAGTGCCCGCTCCTTGGAGTAACACAGTGCCCGCTCCCCGGAGTAGCACAGTGCCCGCTCCCCGGAGTAGCACAGTGCCGCTCCCCTTAGTAACAGTGCCTGCTCCCTGGAGTAACACAGTGCCTGCTCCCTGGAGTAACACAGTGCCCGCTCCCCGGAGTAACACTGCCCGCTCCCCGGAGTAACACAGTGCCCGCTCCCCGGATTAACACAGTGCCCGCTCCCCGGAGTAGCACAGTGCCCACTCCCCTTAGTAAGAGTGCCTGCTCCCTGGAGTAACACAGTGCCCGCTCCCTGGAGTTAACACAGTGCCCGCTCCCTGGAGTAACACAGTGCCCGCTCCCTGGAGTGACAGTGCCCGCTCCCTGGAGTAACACAGTGCCCGCTCCCTGGAGTAACACAGTGCCCGCTCCCTGGAGTAACACAGTGCCCGCTCCCTGGAGTAACACAGTGCCCGCTCCCTGGAGTAACACAGTGCCCAATCCCTGGAGTAACACAGTGCCCGCTCCCTGGAGTAACAGTTCCCACTCCCTGGAGTAACAGTGCCCGCTCCCTGGAGTAACACAGTGCCCGCTCCCTGGAGTAACATAGTGCCCGCTCCCTGGAGTAACACAGTGCCCGCTCCCTGGAGTAACACAGTGCCCGCTCGCTGGAGTAACATAGTGCCTGCTCCCTGTAGTAACACAGTGCCCGCTCGCTGGAGTAACACAGTGCCCGCTCCCTGGAGTAACACAGTGCCCGCTCCCTGGAGTAACAGTGCCGGCTCCCTGGAGTAACACAGTGCCGGCTCCCTGGAGTAACACAGTGCCCGCTCCCTGGAGTAATAGTGCGCCCGCTCCCCGGAGTAACACTGCGCCCGCTCCCCGAAGTAACAGTGCCCGCTCCCCGGAGTAACAGTGCCCGCTCCCCGGAGTAACAGAGCCCGCTCGCCGGAGTAACAGTGCCCGCTCCCTGGAGTAACACAGTGCCCGCTCCCTGGAGTAACACAGTGCCCGCTCCCCGGAGTAACACAGTGCCCGCTCGCCGGAGTAACACAGTGCCCGCTCCCCAGAGTAACACAGTGCCCGCTCCCCGAAGTAACAGTGCCCGCTCCCCGAAGTAACAGTGCCCGCTCCCCGGAGTAGCACAGTGCCCGCTCCCCGGAGTAGCAAAGTGCCCGCTCCCCTTAGTAACAGTGCCTGCTCCCTGGAGTAACAGTGCCCGCTCCCTGGAGTAACAGTGCCCGCTCCCTGGAGTAACACAGTGCCCGCTCCCTGGAGTAACACAGTGACCGCTCCCTGGAGGAACAGTGCCCGCTCCCTGGAGTAACACAGTGCCCGCTCCCTGGAGTAACACAGTGCCCGCTCCCCGAAGTAACAGTGCCCGCTACCCGGAGTAGTAAAGTGCCTGCTCCCCTTAGTAACAGTGCCTGCTCCCTGGAGTAACACTGTGCCCGCTCCCGAAAGTAACAGTACGAGCTCCCCGGAGTAACACAGTGCCCGCTCCCTGGAGCAACAGTGCCCGCTCCCTGGAGTAACACAGTGCCCGCTCCCTGGAGTGACAGTGCCCGCTCGCTGGAGTAACACAAAGCTCGCTCCCTGGAGTAACAGTGCCCGCTCCCTGGAGTAACACAGTACGAGCTCCCTGGAGTAACAGTGCCCGCTCCCTGGAGCAACAATGCCCGCTCCCTGGAGTAACACAGTGCCCGCTCCCTGGAGTGATAGTGCCCGCTCCCTGGAGTAACACAAAGCTCGCTCCCTGGAGTAACAGTGCCCGCTCCCTGGAGTAACAGTGCCCGCTCCCTGGGGTAACACAGTGCCCGCTCCCTGGAGTAACACAGTGCCCGCTCCCTGGAGTAACAGTGCCCGCTCCCCGAAGTAACACAGTGCCCGCTCCCTGGAGTAACAGTGCCCGCTCCCTGGAGTAGCAGAGCCCGATCCCTGGAGTAACAGTGCCCGCTCCCTGGAGTAACAGTGCCCGCTCCCTGGAATTACAGTGCCCGCTCCCTGGAGTAACACAGTGCCCGCTCCCTGGAGTAACACAGTGCCCGCTCCCTGGAGTAACACAGTGCCAGCTCCCTGGAGTAACAGTGCCCGCTCCCTGGAGTAAGAGTGCCCGCTCCCCGGAGTAACACAGTGCCCGCACCCCGGAGTAATAGTGCCCGCTCCCCGGAGTAACAGTGCCCGCTCCCCGGAGTAACACAGTACCCGCTCCCTGGAGTAACACAGTGCCCGCTCCCCGGAGTAACACAGTGCCCACTCCCCAGAGTAACACAGTGCCCGCTCCCCGAATTAACAGTGCCCGCTCCCCGAAGTAACAGTGCCCACTCCTCGAAGTAACTGCCCGCTCCCCGAAGTAACAGTGCCCGCTCCCCGAAGTAACAGTGCCCGCTCCCCGGAGTAACACAGTGCCCGCTCCCTGGAGTAAAAGTGCCCGCTCCCTGGAGTAAAAGTGCCCGCTCCCTGGAGTAACACAGTGCCTGCTTCCCGGAATAACACCGTGCCCGCTCCCCGAAGTAACAGTGCGAGCTCCCTGGAGTAGCACAGTGCCAGGTTCCTGGAGCAACAGGGCCCGCTCCCTGGAGTAACACAGTGCCCGCTCCCTGGAGTAACAGTGCCCGCTCCCTGGAGTAACACAAAGCTCGCTCCCTGGAACAACAGTGCCCGCTCCCTGGAGTAACACAGTGCCCGCTCCCTGGAGTAACACAAAGCTCGCTACCCGGAGTAACACAGTACCCGCTCCCTGGAGTAACAGTGCCCGCTCCCTGGCGTAACACAGTGCCCGCTCCCTGGAGCAACACAGTGCCCGCTCCCTGGAGTAACAGTGCCCGCTCCCTGGAGTAACACAAAGCTCGCTCCCTGGAATAACAGTGCCTGCTCCCTGGAGTAACAGTGCCTGCTCCCTGGAGTAACACAGTGCCCGTTCCCCGAAGTAACAGTACGAGCTCCCCGGAGTAACACAGTGCCCGCTCCCTGGAGCAACAGTGCCCGCTCCCTGGAGTAACACAGTGCCCGCTCCCTGGAGTGACAGTGCCCGCTCCCTGGAGTAACACAATGCCCGCTCCCTGGAGTAACACAAAGCTCGCTCCCCGGAGTAACACAGTACCCGCTCCCTGGAGTAACAGTGCCCGCTCCCTGGCGTAACACAGTGCCCACTCCCTGGAGCAACACAGTGCCCGCTCCCTGGTGTAACAGTGCCCGCTCCCTGGAGTAACACAAAGCTCGCTCCCTGGAATAACAGTGCCCGCTCCCTGGAGTAACAGTGCCTGCTCCCTGGAGTAACACAGTGCCCGCTCCCCGAAGTAACAGTACGAGCTCCCCGGAGTAACACAGTGCCCGCTCCCTGGAGCAACAGTGCCCGCTCCCTGGATTAACACAGTGCCCGCTCCCTGGAGTGACAGTGCCCGCTCCCTGGAGTAACACAAAGCTCGCTCCCCGGAGTAATACAGTACCCGCTCCCTGGAGTAACAGTGCCCGCTCCCTGGAGTAACACAGTGCCCGCTCCCTGGATTAACACAGTGCCAGCTCCCTGGAGTAACAGTGCCCGCTCCCTGGAGTAACACAGTGCCCCA